>NC_069718.1:6813881-7091381 GCF_027358585.1 Pangasianodon hypophthalmus
TGCTTCTTCCGCCGAACCCTCTCCTATGCCTCCTATGAACATGAGACTACCGCCAGCAAAGTGGTGCACCTCACTGTGGTGGCCAAAGGTGCAGTATTTTACATAAAACCTACAGTATATGTTCAAATCCCAAAAACACTTTAATTCAGCTGCTGGGTGTCATTAATAATGGATACCTACTTGTATATAGTCCAAAGTGTAAATCAATTTTTTCCCAAAACATAAACTAGTAGCCTAATTTAAAGGAGCATGACCCTGACCAGGCAGTTTATAAGGATGAATGAAGGATTGCCGTACATTCATGTTAACATTCATGTTAATGGACATAGTATCTGTTTGTCCTGTAAGCTTCATATCTGACCACTCACACCCGCATGAAAGCAAAACCTCCCACTCTTACGACTATTTTTGTTGTATCCTGTGGGATCCCAGACCTGCTGCACACCGCTAGTGTGAAAAAAATTAATCTGTATCTATATTTGTACCCATTTAAATCACATTATCTGTCCATTCCGTGTAATTCATATTCGGTTACATCCCGACTGTAAACCATCCTTTGGCAGTCCTTTATCAGTTGATGAAGAAAGATTGAAACATTCATTAAGATTAATCGTTGTTGGCATATGCAGCACTGATATGTGGAGACTCTGCTTCTACCAAACATATGAACACCTAAATATAGACACATGCCAAATTTGTGCAGCATTAAACATAGGAACATTGATGTTGAAGTTTTAGTCCATTACACTGGTTTCTGACTGGTCTAGGAGTACAGCTGCTATATATATATATATATATATATATATATATATATATATATGTATATATACACACACACCACACACACACACACACACACACACATACATACATACAAACATATATATATATATGTTAAATTAATAATTGTCATAGACCACTGAAGCTGTTCTTTCCTCCACCATGATGGAAGGCTAACAAGTTGGAAACAATTTTTTATTGAATAAAATATTCCCTTGTAATTATTTGAATGCTTATGTCAGGAATTGGCTGAATGTATTTACAACGGCCGAGGCATTTACTTCTGCTTTAGAGGTTATAAAGGTTTAGACGAGGTTGTAGGAATTAATAGAATACAGTAGGGGAGTATAGCAGAAGAGTATGACACAGCAAAATAGCATGTTTACAGTAGGTTCCAACTGTGCTGATGTTGAGATTACTCTTCCTTATCCCAAATTACATGGGGCATGCAGTGTAATTCTCTCTTGCCTTCTCTGTCTTTCTTTCTTAGCGACGCGTGGCACGGCCTCCATCGTTTCGGAAGTAATGATGTACGTGTCAATCATAGGGCTGCAGCTGTGGCTGTTGGTGGAGATGATCTATTGCTACAGAAAGATTGCTGCGGCCGGTGATGAGGCCCTCAGAGCCAGCGCGTCAGTACCATGTTCACCATCTCTCATTAGATGCCTAAATTTCCCAACACTGCCAATGCTGCACTATAACACTTAATATTTTGATATACTTACTGACGTGTTGTATTCTAATAACTATTATAATCTTTTGTACCATGAATGATACCAGTTTCTGATAGGGTGACAGATGTGCATTAATTCCCTAAATTTGGACAGTTCCAGCCAAACATTTAATCATAATTCTAAATTGAATGCTTCTGTATCCATGTATCCATGACAGCAAACATACATAATGATTTTAGGCTAGGCTTAAATTAAGATATAGCACAAATTTTGTCAATTCCAACCCACTAGCTAGCTCTTCTATCACAATACAGCTACCAACCTGGGAGGATGAAGTCTAGCATGTTAAGCCAGTGCATCAGAGGAGAGTGTTAACTGCACTCTTGTGCATACGTGAGCTCACAAATGCCCATGCTTGGCTAGTTTCACACTGACTGATAGGGGAGAGACTAATGCCATCTCCCCCACCCAGAGAGCATGACCAGTTTTGCTCTTTTAGGAAGATGGCGTTGGCATTTTTGTGATTGTGACCTCTGGAGCACTTTTATGTTGCTGGTGCGATTATTATATTATTTCGTTTATTATTGCACTTCTAAATGAAAATACAAAACTTAAATAAAAAACGACATGGCACTTAACACCAGATTTAGTTTCTCATATAATATAATGAGATAGCAGGACTAAAGTTAGGATTAAGAGTAGGTAAGATAAAATAAATACAGTTAGCTAAATACAATAGTAAAGAGTTTTCATTTAGCTATTTATAAGCAAAACATACAAATCCTGAATATTTAAACTATGGTGAGTAGCTATAATATAAGCAAGATACTGCCCACTGAAGTACCTCAGTATTAGAAAACAGTGGCCTCAGCTTTGGGTTACAGTGTTCTTCACCTATGCCTTGTCTGTTATTTTCTTACACTTTGTTGAGTATTATTGCATACATATTGATTATTTTAATGCAGGAATGATAGCAGTCAGATTTCTCAGTTCCTCACTTTTATAGGAAAAACAAAACATTTCATAATCTCTGTAAGGAAATTAAAGGAGGTTATATCTTGTGCCACTTTAATATGATCTCATATTTAACCTGTAAGTGATCTCTTCTGTTTGTATGTGTATGCAGAGAGGAGTATTTAGCGATAGCATCGGAAAGCAAAGATAACTGCACAGGAGTGCAGGTGGCAGAATAACAGAGGTGGGTTCCATGCAATATTGCTGAATTCTGGGTTTCATGAACATTTTTCTGGACTCATAATCACTGAAATTTACACACAGCTGAAATTTACCTCAGAGAGAACTGTGCATTTGAAAGCTTTTTGAGAGCAGCATATTTGTTCTGCTTGAGACTGCTTCAGATAGACGGGGAAAGAAAAGCCGAGGTCAGAAGCGACTCAGAGTCATCTCTGTTTGTTGATGTAGTCCACTGGCTGGCTGTCAACAAGCCTAGACTAACTGACACAGCTGCCACCAGTAATCTCATGTCTAACTGGCATACTGTCATTTAAATTATTACGCAATTAATATCATAGCAGCTGACTGGTGTCAGTGTGTAATGCATGTAGACAGTTAATTAAAATCTTAGAGCTTTTTATGCAAACTTGAATTATAGTTGCACATTGAATTGTTATAAAATGTTCCAGATGTCTGTTACAAATTTGCAGCTTGTGGTAACTGTGAAAAGTAAATGGTAATGTACTGCTTAATTTATTTATTTTTGTTTGTTTCTAAATTCATGCTGAATCTGTTTTCAGGCTTTACCTGTGTTACCCACATGCGTCTCCGCATTCCTGTCTTCTGCCTCCTCCTGACATCATCACAGATATCCAGTTGGATTTTCCCCATTTTTGTACTTCTTACCCAATCTCCTAATCCAAGTCCTACCATGTTCGTGCACTGTTTTGTGGTAGATTTGATCCAATTCTTCTAGTTTAGCATGAAGGGCCTCTTGGATGAGTTTAAAAGAGTATTAGATCAGTATGCAGTTCAGGATCAGGAAATGATTATTGGCAGAACAAAACCCTCCAGTTTGCATGAGTGTAATAATAGGGCATGATTATAGTCTCTCAAGTATATTGCACCTTATACATATGCTTTGATATACAAACAAAATTAAATGCATTACCTACCTAATGTATATATTAGGGTTGCCACCCGTTGTAACACCCAGACAGTCTGGTTTTAACTGTTATTTGTCCATGGTTTTTTTGCAGTGCTCTCAAAACAACAATAAAATCCTACTGGTCAGTTTTTATTACTTCCTGCTCCTACCTGTCCTGGGAGCTTTAGGCCAATTTAGTCATTTAGCATAATTTTCTTTGAAAAAGGGAATTATGCTAAATGACAAAATTGGCCTAAAATTTCCAGATTTTAAAAACAGTCATAAAGAGAGCTACAACAAGTAATAGCGTTTGTCTAAAATGAAGAAGCACAAAATTGGCCAAGGAAAAAAAAAACCTGAAAAAGAAGCCAAATGTCACAGATCCTTGTCATAGCAGAAATCTGCCTTCGCTTTAATTTCAGAATGTCATTAAACTGACTTCTACAAGCTTGATTTGAAGAACCAACCACTGCTGATAATGGCAAGGTCGAATACAGAGTACAGCTGGAAGAACCATTGGGGTGAGTCTAAAGGAATTTTGACCTAAAATGCATGCTGTGGCATCGGGGTGTCCAGTTTTTGGCATGTTGGAAAAGGTGGCAACCCTAGTATGTATTCCTGCACTGGCAATAGTGAAAAAATAAGCAATAGTCCAATGTTGCACTAGGGGTCAGTAAGGAGCAGTGAATTACGCACAGTCTCGCTCATTTTCAGGGCAATATTAACTGTGGTGTACTTACACCATGCAGTGCTATTGGTGCATGCGCTAGCCTACATTGATATGCCAGAAGAACAGTCAGCTATACTGTGAGTTTGAGCCATTCTGTTCCTGGCACTCAATGCTGGAGCTACTTAAATTATACATATAAACTCTTAAAATGTGATGCAGCTGCTTTCAGCCAACACACAAAATGTAGTTCCTATGGGGCATTGTGTGCTTACTTGTTCAAACAAGTAAGAATTTAATTTTTAAGTTTAGACATTACTCATAATGTTCCTTATTAATGACTACTGAATACAAATTAGTGAATGTAATAAATCAATGAGAATTTGGTATCACCTCCTGCTAATGCAATGCAATATAAGCAAATAGTTTTAGGGCTCAAGATTATGCACTTTAGTTTCTTCGGTGAATGCATGATCAATCAGCAATTAAGTAACGCAAATACTGTGTATTAGACTCTTATAACCTACTTCTGCTATAATACTCAACATATTTTTCTGATAAAATATAATGTATCAGTGCAAAATGAAGAAGGTATGAACTGTGAAGGAAACACTTATGACTGAGTATGTTTGGGGGTCTTATGAAAATTAAATTATTGAATAAATAAAACATTTGTGTTTTTTTTTATTTAAAGAAGCTTGTTTAAGGAGGAATAGTGTGTAATATAAACATGGCTTCTGAGTGGCACAGGTTCTCTTTCACCCCTAACCACAGGGGCAGTGAGAATCATCTGGATGTCTTGTTGTTAATGTGTACAGGCATAATGACATAATGTTTGAAATAGCCCTGTTACAGAGCCAAATTTCCTATCATTTTCTTACCTCATACACACTGGACTACATACCACATATGAGGCTAGCTGGTTATCACAGCTTGTGGTGGTTACGGCTCTGGACTGCTAACCCGATGGCTGATGGAACTCCGGTTCAACCAAGCTGTGTCTATTGGGCCTTTGAGCAAGGCCTTTAACCCTCATCTGCTCAACTGTAAATCACAGTCAACGAAAGCTCCACCCACAAGTGCTGTGATGGCTCAGTGGTTAAAGGCTCAAGCCCCAGCCGTGCTAGGCTACCACTGTCAGGCCCTGGAGCAAGGCCCTTACCCCTCTCTGCTCCAGAGGCACCGTATGTATCATAGCTGACCCTGTACTCTGACCTCAACAAGCTGGTATATGTAAAGAAAAGAGTTTCATTGTACTGTGATAGTAATAGCTTTCTTCTTTTTCTTATACACTTCTGAGTTTTTCTGACATGCAACCTGTACTCGAGTGCACACCAAATAACTGAAGCCTGGTCTTTGTCCAAGTGAACCAATGTTCATTTTATTACTAGTGGGAGTACAGGTTTATGCAAAACAATTAAGTGAAAGAGACTACGCGATTGTATTAGTTCAGTAAAGCTGGTTAACATTCATCTTATTGGCACTAATAACATTTAAATGGATTGTGGAAGCTGTCACTATCGGTTCTGTGCCCCCTGCCCAAATTTGCTCCATTTGCAACATTACTGAGAATGGTGCACACCAGCTGTTGTACAGTCTCAGTGAAATTCAGCATATAACTTTGTATTAACACTATAAAATAAAGACAGTCTCTCACTGCAGAACAAAATATATTCATTTCTAGAGCCCACATAGAGCACACATCAATGCACTTGCATGTGTTTTCCTTTATAAATATGTTTTAAAAAAGCGTATATAGAAATGACCTTAATCTATGGGTAATATTTGCACACTAATAACTGGGAGTTGACAGTATTCTATCTTTTCTCTCATTGCATGGATTGCAGAGAAAAACAACTATCAGTGAGAACCAATAAGAAATTTCTATCAAAACAAAATACCTAGGCATGCAAACAAATTGGTGTGCTTGAAAATTGTTGCAGTGTGAAACCAGCTGAACTAAATGAAAAGATACAAGGTCGTAAAAACATCTAACTGGTACAGACAATCTAGGTAAGGACAAGAAGACAACAGACTCTTACTTCTACTTTGCTCTCAGATGTTCGCTCGTATCATGGCTTAAATGTAAGGAGAATTCCTCAGAAAATGAATTTAAAGGGAAGACATATACAGGAAGCCCCTTACTGTGAACACTAGTTTGTCTTCCAGAGCTCTGTGCCAATGTGTCCATTTGAACCAACCAATGCATGACTGAACACAGCATGATGACTACAGATCCAGCAACAGACTTTACGCATTTCTCAGCAATGTGGAATTCACCAGACATTCAGAATTTTCTAAGTATATTTAATAGAAGAATGAGATCAAGACATATGGCCTACTTGCCAACCTGGGGAGCTCATGCTCAAAATAAAGCGTCTGTCTGCACAACTATTTTTGTGTTTCACATTTGCAAAAAGTAAATTAATGAATGAATAAATAAATAAATAAATAAATAAATAAATAAATAAATAAATAAATAAATAAACAAACAAACAAACAAACAAACTCTGATGCCCTCCCAAGAACCACAAGTATTTTTACCTTTTACATATGAAAATCACTGGGCTGAATGAACCACTTCAGAGTTCATTTGTGTCTGTGTGGAAATGCAATATACAAAACTATTATTATTATTATTATTATTATTAATAATTTAAAAAAAACATAGTGGAACCTTAATTTTTTATATTATTATATATTATTATAGTGGCAAAATGTCTTTTCTCCAATCGCCAATAAAACTGCATTATGTTCCATTTCTGCAGGGAGGAGAAGCGTAGTTCTAGTGTAATATCTAAAATCTTTTTTTTTTTTAATTTTGACGATTCAAGTATTATTATTATTATTATTATTATTATTATTATTATTCATCCATTCACTCAAGGCACCATGCACACGCACATCCATCTACTGCCATGTTTTTGGGAGGTGTGAGGGAACCGGAGAACCTGGAGGAAACCCGCAGGGACATGGGGAGAACATGCAAAGAAACTCCACACAGAAAATAAGCTGAGCTCAGAATCAAACCTGGGACCATCCATCTATCTATCTATCTATCCATCTATCTATCTATCTATCTATCTGCATTTTCTTTTAGCAAAGTTGTTACAAAAAAATCAGGATAATTTTTTATTATTCTTAATAATAATAATAATAATAATAATAATATGGATAGTTCTCTCTCTCTCTCTCTCTCTGTGTGTGTGTGTGTGTGTGTGTCTCACTGGCGGGGGAAGTGAAAGCATACTACTGTAATCAGCTTACATGATCATAGCACGCTCGTTCGCCGTGAGCGCGCCTGAGTGTGACACTGCGCGTGCCCGCGCACGACTGATATATATGTATATATATATATATATATATATATATATATATATATATAGAGAGAGAGAGAGAGAGAGAGAGAGAGAGAGACTAAAGTGTGTGTGTGTGTGTGTGTGTGTGTGAGAGAGAGAGAGAGAGAGAGAGAGTGAGAGAGACATGAGTTGAAGCAGCTACGAGGAGTTTAATATCCTTCATCTGCTCAAAGTCATTTAGATCAGTATCCGGGTAGCGCAATAATTCACGCGCGCGCCTCTCATACCCCCCCAATCTCTCTCTCTCTCTCTCTCTCTCTCTCTCTGTGTCTCTCTCATTCTCTCTCTCTCTCTCTCTCTCTGTGTCTCTCTCATTCTCTCTCTCTCTCTCATTCTCTCTCTCTCTCTCTGTGCCCCCCTCTCTATCTCTCCGTCTCTCTCTCTCTCCGTGCCCCCTCTCTATCTCTCTCTCTCTCCCTCTCTCTCTCCCTCTTCCTCTCTCTGTCTATCTCTCCGTCTCTCTCTCTGTGCCCCCTCTCTCTCTCCCTCTGTCTCTCTCTCTCTCTCTCTCTCTCTCTCTCTCCTTCACTTTACTGCTCGCGCGCATCGCAATTATACTACATTTAGTAGTTGGGCATCTTCCCCCACTCCTCCGCCGACAGTATGGATTAAACTGAGGTGTATTTGGTCGCCATAGCTTAGCCACTCCGCGGACATGGGCATCTCTACCGGCCGCCTACATCCTCACACGGCGAGCCGCTGTGGCTTCTTCTAGCCCGGATGAGGCTGGTTACAAAGTACCGTCAGATTAGCCGGTGAGGCGGGTGCGCGCGTTCGATGCCGTTGGATCATGTCCTATGTGTCTTCACAAGGTAAGAGCTAAAATAACATATTTAGGCCTGTTAGTGCTCTTTTCACAGCGATCTCCTTTCCTTTCCGCGTCTCCCCCCTGCTGAGCCGGGCTTCGGGAAGCTCGCAGCGTTGCGTAATTCGCGGATAATCTGTGTTTAAGGGAAAACAGCTACTGCGTCTCTAAGGCTGTAGTTTTATAGAAATGCTTTTGTGCTTCTGCTAGAAATCGCTTCCATGACGACGGTTGTTATGCGACGGCTGCTACAGTGAAGCGGCTCGAATCAGCCGTTACCTGTTGGCGGATCATTAAAGCACTTTACAACACTTACACACAGATACCTGTCTGTACCACTGGATTTCGGGACATTTTAAAACACAAAAACAAACAGACGTATGAAGTTTAGTCCGTGTTTTCACTTTAACTTTCATCCAATAACCGAATCAACGGAATGCGCCGAGCGACGAGCAGACCGGAGCTGCGCGTGACGGCGTGACGCGGTTGTTCCGCGCCGATGCAGCTGTGTGCTCCAAGGCCAAACCGGTTTATTTATAGCACGCGAAACGACCCCAGGAGTGTGTGTGTGTGTGTGTGTGTGTGTGTGTGAGTGTGTGTGTGTGTGGTAGTGGTGGGCACAGGAGCACACACCGATGAGATGCCTGCGCTAGGAGAGAGTAACAGGACCACTTCAGTTTAAATGGCGAGGTCATTTTTCTGTGCTCACACACACACTCACACTCACACACACTCATGCAGACACACACTCACACACACACTCACACTCACACACACTCATACAGACACACACTCACACACACTCACTCATACACTCATACACACTCATACAGACACACACTCACACACACTCCATCACTCACTCACTCACTCATACACACTCATACAGACACACACTCACACACACTCCATCACTCACTCACTCACTTATACACACTCATACAGACACACACTCACACACACTCCATCACTCACTCACTCACACACTCATACACTTATACACACTCATACAGACACACACTCACACACACTCCATCACTCACTCACTCACTCATACACACTCATACACTTATACACACTCATACAGACACACACTCACACACACTCCATCACTCACTCACTCACACACTCATACACTTATACACACTCATACAGACACACACTCACACACACTCCATCACTCACTCACTCACACACTCATACACTCATACACACTCATACAGACACACACTCACACACACACTCACACTCATACACACTCATACAGACACACACTCACACACACTCACTCACTCACTCATACACTCATACACACTCATACAGACACACACTCACACACACTCCATCACTCACTCACTCATACACACTCATACACTTATACACACTCATACAGACACACACTCACACACACTCCATCACTCACTCACTCACACACTCATACACTCATACACACTCATACAGACACACACTCACACACACACTCACACTCATACACACTCATACAGACACACACTCACACACACTCACTCACTCACTCATACACTCATACACACTCATACAGACACACACTCACACACACTCACACTCATACACACTCATACACTCATACACACTCATACAGACACACACTCACACACACACACACGCACTCATACACTCACACACACTCATACACTCACACACACACCCGCACTCACACACTCATATACACACTCATACACTCACACACACACTCATACACTCACACACACACACGCACTCATACACTCACACACACTCACACACACAGACACACACACACTCATACACACACACTCACACTCATACACACTCATACAGACACACACTCACACACTCACTCACTCACTCACACACACACACACTCATACACTCACACACACTCATACAATCACACACACACGCACTCATACACTCACACACACTCATACAGACACACACTCACTCACACACACACACACACTCATGCACACTCATACACTCACATACACACACTCACACTCACACACTCACATACACACGTACACACACACACTCACACTCACACACTCATATACACACACACTCATACATTCACACACACACACACACTCACACACACATACACTCACACGCTCACATACACACACACACACACACATACACTCACTCACACACTCATACACTCACACACACTCACTCATACTCACACACTCACACACAGTCACACACTCACTCACTCCCTTACACAGTCATTCACTCACTAACACACTCACTCACCCCCTTACACACTCACTCACACACACACTCACTCACCCCCTTACACACTCACACACACACTCACTCCCTTACACACTCACACACTCACTCACTCATTCACTCACACACTCACACACACACAGTCCCTCACTCACTAATACACACACTCACTCCCTTACACACACACACACACTCACTCACTCCCTTACACACTCACACACTCACTCACTCTTACTCACACAGTCTCACTCACTCACACACTCACTCCCTTACACACACACACACACACACTCACTCCCTTACACACTCACACACTCACTCACTCTCACTCACACAGTCTCACTCACTCACTCACTCACTCACACACTCACTCACTCATTCACTCAGTCACTCCACAGGATAATGGACAGAGAGAAAAAATCTAATCCATATAACCCTGATGATTGTACTCACTCTTGTGCCTTCAATGATAACGCACACTCAACACTAGTACAGATACTTTTAAAGGTGCAGAAGTTGAATTTTCTTTTACTCCTTACTCGTACAAATAACCTGGAAGATATGTAAAACATGATTTTAAAAAAAGTGTTAAGCCGAGGCATTAGCAAAAGTTTATTAAGTCGCTGAGAAACCCGTTTGGAAAACGGACCTCTGGTCCAGAATACTCGCTTGTGTTTGGATATCACTGATTTTATAGACACTATACGGACCATCCAAGATCCTGGGAGAGGAGCTTCGTGAACATGGGTGGGAATCATTCACCTGTCGAGCCCAACTAACTGTTACAGACTTAATCTTAAAAAAAAAAGACTAATCTTAACTAATGCACCTTTAAGAATTCCATTTTCATATCAAAAATGTGTCTTTTCTACACCAGGAGTCAGGAGTCGTCAGCTGGTGAACTGCAGTCTGAACCCAGGAAAAGTATTTCACCAGATCGAACCGAGTACTCGAAAAAATATACCAGACGAGCCGATAAACGTATGAAAAAGACTTGCTGTAGATCAGCGACTCAAGTTTTCTAAACAGTTTGTTTCTGTAGCAGATCCTCTGTTGCAGCAAATCACACATTTATGTAAATTATTTAGCTGAAGGCATCTCATCAGACCAGAGACTAGCTACAAGGCTTAAGACATTAAATCAGCGAGAAGAGAGTTTTCACAGAGTTTCATGATTTTTTTTATGTTATTTACCCTCTCTGATATGATTAACAAGTTGCCAACATCTTGTTTAAAAAAATGGACTGCAAAAACATAGTGTTTAAAGATAAGTGGACAGAGAGGTATGGATTGATATGCTGTGTCCCAATTCACCTACTATCCATCCTAAATAGTATCTGAGATTAGATTTAGTGTGTCCCAAATTGTAGTATGATGAAATGAGTATCCCAAAGGTACTATTACCCACAGCTCCTTGCGCGAAGGAGGAGGAGTTTTGTGACCGTTTGCGTCGCTGAATTCAAACAATGGCGGACGAGTGTAACATCGGTGATGCATCTTCAGTATTTAAGTATAAAAACTTCGATGTTAAGCAATGACCAAAGTTTTAAAAGCTGAAATGCAACGAGGAGTTTGTTTATGGTGACAGTGTGCGTAACTTGGCAACAACGTTACATGACATGTTAGCATGTTCAAGTACTTGCATACATACTCAAAAGTATGTACTTTTTCTTCCCAAAAGAGTACATACTTTTAGTGTATAGTATACATAGGCCAATTGGGATGCACTAAATATCTCGATGTCAAATTCAAAACATGTGTCTCATCTGTTCAGAGTCCATGACACTAGTCCAAAGTGGAATAACTTGAAGCCCTAATATGAATCTAAATATAACCACTTCAAATTGTCTTATTCATATCCATAAGCTAATCATTAATTGTTAAGCATTAAAATGTAACTGTTGTTGCCATTCTGTCATGTTATCTGCTTATTCTGACTTTTGTAAGTAAAGAATTTCCCCTAAAATATGACATCTACCAATCGGTAACAGCTAACGTTTTCTCTGAGACACATGAAGCTGGCATCTCTTCAAACCACTCCTCAGGACAGCCATATTATTGTCATTGACATTTTTTTCCATTGTCCTCACTGAAAATGGACAGATGATAGAAAATGTCTATATTGAGCATGCACAGATTGCACAATCTACCGGAGCTAGAAAGTTAACACCATTTCTGGCTGCCTCGTTAACTGAAACACTCTGATGCTAAGTTAATTTATGACTCTTTTTTTTTTTTTTTTTTTTTGCGATCAACTTCACTGTGAACTGAAAACAGGAAGTATGACAAGATATAGTGTATGTTAAGGAAATTGAACAATGTAATGTTTATTAAGGTATCGAATCATACAAACTACCGACTTTTTAGCCAAAGTAGCATGAGACAATGTTTTCTGATAGGGCAAGAAGAAGATCGATAAATACGATCATAAATGTATGATACGACTAGAAAAACTGATAAGGTCAATACACGGTGGTTAATAAGCATGGTTCAGTGAGGTACATCACGCTTCCAATGTTTCTTACACTCCCACAAACAGATGATTACAAATCAAAATATTGCCGTCATGAAACACAGGTTATGTCATGATGCCAACAGTGTAGTGTAATGTAAAGAGTTTCCATACTTTAGAGAAGGTTGTTTTCTGTGGTTTTTCTAACGTCCTCAGTCATATCTATCAAATTAAAGTGGCACTGTGGGCCACGGTGTGCTTCATAACACAGTCCAGCTAATCGGTAATGAAAATCAACTATTATTGATTTATTGATTTTTTGATTTTTTTTTTATCAATTTTGTTAAATTGGTTGTTTCAACTTTACAGTAAATTTCAATTTATCAGGGCAACTAAAACATTGCACTGGGTAAACACATTAGAGCTTTCAGTTGCCTGGTGGGCTAGCTAATGAATTTATGATTTGTCCACGTCATAAATTGGCATCAGTGTTTTGGTATGTTCAAAAATTCCTCCATTCATGCTACAAAAATAAGAGCATGGCATTTTTGTGAAATTGATCATTTTTCACTTCCTGGTCCTGTCTCCACCCCCTTGTGTTTTCATCCAAAATGTACCCAGCTGTTTCTATTTAGTTCCTAATTAGAATGACAATTTATACCTTCATATATTTTTCTCTTGTTGAGAAGTTCATGTTAATGTGCATCTTCGAGCTGGTTTCCTATGGTTCCTTATTTCCGTTGTTCCATTTCCAAGCTCCCCAGCATTAGTCTGACTTCCTCATTTTGACCCTTGCACCTGGTTCTCCCATTTCTGAGTATGGATTATCCTAGGTTGCTTCTGTATATTTCGACGCATGTTACGGACTGTGATGATGATTTCTGCTTTGCCTTCAATAAACACGTCGACTAAACACATTTGCATCCTACCACTTCTACACAAACATTACAAGTTGTATGCTTTGGTGGTTGTATAGCCAAAACAGACATTATGGGTTTTGAGATATATTCTTATTAATGCAGACTTGGCCTTAGAAAAAAGGATTCTATAAGGGTTGCTCTTTGAACACACACACACACACACACACACACACACACACATATATATATATATATATATATATATATATATATATATATATATATATATATATATATATATATATATATATATAGAAGAAGCTAAAATGGAATTATTTTTCACTTGAACACAATTTCCCTGTCATAGTCTCAGAAAAACAGGTACCAAAATGTACTGTTCGTTTATATAAAATGCTTGTTACTTAGGTGGTACCTTTAGTTAAAGAACAGTAAAATGTTCCTCTGAAAGACATTTAAGATACAAAACCTTGGGAAGCAAAAATGTACCTGTGGTGTGAGTGACAGTGAGTGGTTTCCTTGGCTGGAACATACTGTAAGACAGAGATTTCACACTCCAGCTGGAGCCATTTGTCCCACATGATCGCTCTCCAGGTGGAAGATTTGGCAAGTCTACGGCCACTTTACATCCTTCCTTACATCCTACCTTCAGCCAGAATTAGAGAAATCTGAAACCAATATACCAATGTGGAAAAATGACAGTAAGCGCATATCAATCACAGACATTATGCCAATTTTGGGGAAATACAGCATGAGCATTAGATATGGTTGTTAGAATTTTAATAATGTTTAGCCCAGACAAGTTATAAATCTTAATTGTAGCTTCTTAGGGTGTCACAGTGGTAGTGTTGCTGCCTCACAGCTCCAATGTCCTGGGTTTGATTCTAAGCTCGGGCTGCTGTCTGTGTGGAGTTTCTCATGTTGGTTTACTTTGGGTATGTGGTTTCCTCCCACTGTCCAAAAACATGGGGATTGGCTACATGAATATGAATGTGTGTGTGCATTGTGACCTGTGACAGACTGGCATCCCATCCAGGGCTTATTCTACAACCTTGGGCCCAGTGTTCCCAGCATCCACTGTGACCCTGACCAGGATAAAGCACTGACTAGAAATGAATGAATGTAGCTACTTAGCCCACAATACAGCTGCTATGGACATGACTGACTCTTATGTCACATTTGGCCCAGCTATCTGCATCTTTAGAAAAAAGTACTAAACTGTATGCTTTTCACTGGGTTGGTATCCTCCAGTCTATGCAATTTATATCTTTAGTTACCTGATTGTAAAGACATATCATTACAGAGCATCATCAAAGCCTATAATTGGACCTTGAGGGTACATTTACACTGCTTGTACCTGTACAGAACCTGACAGTGTGGGTGGCTTCAGGTCTCCAGAAAAGGAGCACTTCTGTCAATGTTCTGGCTTACAGCCAAAGCCACACACTGCTGAACGAAATTGTATTTCAGAATACTACTACAGGGATCCTGGTCATGTCATACAGCAGAACAACATGAAGGTAGCATCCTGGTACATTTATTTCTGAGTGGTTCTAGGGCTTTGTGGGATGTCGAATGTATGAATGAGTCCATATGGGCCTCAAGTGCACTTCAGTCCATGCATATGATGGCTTTTTGGATGAGGTATCATGTGACACACGTGCCTTGGAAAATTACATGTCGAAGAACTTGCGATGCAGATTTTGAAACAGACGAGACAAGGAATTTTTCAAGACTACCTCAACCGCAACAGAAACAATGACCCAGCCACTGTATGTGTCATCAGCAAGAAAAAACCCCAGATACACAAAAAGAACAGACATGAAAAGAACGATTAAACTAGTAAGCAGACAGAGAGGGATCAGTGTGTCCTTCCAAAGATTATAACTTCACAAAGTACAGAGGAAAGTTCCAGACTATTTATAGCATGTTTAGACACAGGTGTCCAATATTCTGGAAGATGATATTACAGTATGAAATTAGTTTTGGCTCTTTGAATAGGTTCTACTGCAAAGCAAGGCCCTGTGTTCAACAATACACTACGCCAAATGTTCCAAGACATTAAAAATGCTGATTTTGTGAATGAACGATCATCAAGCGAAACTATCAGCAGAACTGAATTGGCAAGTGCTTGCTGTATCAATGGGACATTAGATTAGAAGTGTATTGAGACACGTTTAATGTTGTATTAAAAGATATTTATACTTGGATTATTTGTCTTATCCAATTTTACCAGCTATGAATTCTTTGAATGATCTAGCAATCTAGCAGTCTGGGAAGGTGAAAGCTAACATGCTTCCCACATGCAACATCACAGGGCAGCTGAATATGCTTGGAGGAGAGTGCTAACTGTCCCATGTAGCCCTCTCTGCAGAAACAAAAGTCGAACCCTGTGTTTCAGGTTGATTAAGTGTGCAGACTTTTGGTTCTGCAGCAAGGACTATGACATATAGTCAACTGTCCTATTGCTTTTACATGCACAAAAATGCAACTTTCGATTGGCTAGCTTTGCTCTGATTGACAGGTAGAGAAGATGGCTGTCCTTCAGATTCAGCAAGCAAGGCATTTATGTTCCTTGGACTACCTTCCACAGATACCCACAATACCATGAAGGCATTTGGTGTACACAATTATTGCCTAGCTTTTCTGTTTTCATGTGACATTCTGAGGAATAAAACACTTGAGGTTGCTAAAGGAAAAATAATCAACGCTATGGTAATTTGATGCAGCCTGATATTGAAGTTGATTTTCCTATAACAGCACATCTCAAAGTGTTTTATTCCCCTTATATAACAGCAATTTGTCACTCTTACCACCTCTTGTTATACTTTTTATTCATTTGAAGTTACATTAATGGTGCTTAAATGCAACATTATCATCCTGTTATTGCTTATATTATATCAGCTATAAACTGTTGTTCACAAATCCTTTCTTTTTTTCTCTTTCTTGATGTTAATAAGACAAAAAAAAAATGCAGGATAACCTTATGTGCAGGATAAAGTCATGTGATGTGTTGCATTACTAAAAATATTTCTCATCCCTAGCAATCGTGTCCACAAAGGTTTTTAAACTTTCTTTATCCTGTTAGTTCAGTGAACAGAATTAGGGCATTTCTTTCACCAAGAAAGTCCCATGCGATGCTGTGAACAGATTTGGGTCACAATGAGGAAAGATGGCTGTCTATTTGTTTCCTTTCATATGGTGGAGTATATAGTGGTGCTGATGATTTGAAGTGTATCAATATTGATATCAATATTGTGTTGAATATCAATATGAGGTATATCATATACATGCAGTGTTCTTAACTCCAGTCGTGGAGACTCCCTGCTCTTCACAGTGTGAAGCTTTTCCCTACTCTCAACACACCTGGTCCATCTCGCGACTTAATTATTAACTGATCTGTTAGAGCAGGTGTGTGAGCAGTAGGGAAGAGTTTAATCTGTGCAGGTCCCCAGGACTGGCATTAAGAACCCCTGATATAAATAATATTCATGACATGCAGTGGTCATTATTTTATATGATTAAGGGAGTGGTCATACTGAAGGTTTATCACACTATGTTCTTTGCTGGGTAAGAAAGAAATAGGTAGTTATGAGCGCTCCTGGTGTCATGAGGTTTTGAAGGGAATCTAAGTTAGTGCAATTTTCCATGTCTTTTCACATTCAAGGGGCTTATTCACAAGCAACTTTTATTCATTTTCAGTCTGACCATCTCTTCAAAGTTGCATGTGTTTTTCATTTTTTCAGTTTGATCTCCTTCTCATCAAGATCCAAGCCGTGTTATCTCCTCATATACACTCAATAGTCCTTTAACATTTACAGGTACTTTAACTGTATTGAATAATATGCGTGTAAAGTGTGTGCATTCTTTGCCATTATTTTAATGACCTTAGGGCACATAAAAGAAATGTAATTTATTTTTCACAGTGCAGTGCACTGCCAAGAACAATCCTTCCAGAACACTGATCTAATGTGCGCTCATATTTCATCCCTCTGGTAGCACATCATTTGCATGTGTTCATTAACTTTTAATAGTCTTAGATACTGTATCGAACTCTTTGGCTGTTATCCTATCCTGAAAATCATGTTAGTGTTGCTATTTATACAGGAAATGGATTAAAGAGTTACACAACACTGAAAATTATAGAATAACGTCAATGCCCTATCCGTGTCTGTGAGAGACTCACTGTGGGCTTGCAGTCCATGATGGCTGAAGCTTTGTACTAAATTATAATTTTTAAATATACTGCGGTGTGAATAGGTCAGCGATCTTACCAAGCTGAATGCACAACAAACTGTAACCTAACCAACTGTAAGTGTGCAACAGTCATGTTGTGGCCCAGAAAGTGCCATTTTTAACATCTTTTGTATTTGTGTGTTTTCTCGTTGGATGTCAAAGGTCTTTCTTCGTACCATCACCAAGGTGATACCATCATTTTGTTCACCAGATGAGAGTTCTAGGAAAAAATATTCAACTGAAGAATGTTTTAGTAATGTAGCATTTTTAATACTGTTCTTTAAACCCAGCACCATCACCTACCCCGCCTTGGGGGACTATAAAGACTTTCTTAGCAATATATAATGTTACATTTTTATGGATTACTAAAGCCACTCCTAAGAGAAAGAGAAAAAAATTCTTGAGAGAGAGACATTATTGAGAGAGGGAGAGAAAAAAAAGAAGAAAAGAAAAGCAAGAAAAAATATTAATAAAAATTAAAAGATAAATAGCTTTACACACACACACATATGTACATATATGTACACACACACACACACACACACACATATATATATATATATATATGTGTGTGTGTGTGTGTGTGTGTGTGTGTGTATATATATATATATATATATATATAGAGAGAGAGAGAGAGAGAGAGAGAGTTCGCCAGATGATTATAATACATTATTATTATGCAAGAGAAAGAATAAGGGGAAAAAAAGAAATATGTAAAGTTAGGTTTCTGTGGACTATTAATGCCTCCTAAAAGAGGGAGAGATAAACAGAAAGCAAGAAAAAGAAAGCAAGAATAAGGCAAAAAACTTACTATATATTTGTTAGCAATATATGTATAAAATCATATTTCATAGATTATTAAAGCCAAAGCCTAAGAGAGGGAGTGAAAAAAAGAGAAGGAAGTAATAATAATAATAATAAATTAATAATTAAATTAAAATTCTAGCGTGAAAGAATACTGAGCAGGAAGAAATCTATAAATAAATACAGTATCCTGATAATATTTTAAACCGTGATAAAGGTTTAGGCAGGTTTTGTGAATTGAAATGGAATAAGTGACACATGTCTAGACACCACCATAGATAATTTACCTGCTTAGAAATTGCCTTTTTAAAGTGTGAAGAATGCAGAAGTGTTTTTTTTATAGACCAAGCGGGAAAGAGTAAACAGGCAGAAGGCTCAAACTGACACCCACAGGATCTTTAGCTCCTTTGTTGCCGTAAATTGGTGCTTGATGGGTTTGAACATCAACAGCACTAATGACAACTGCACTCATAAAGAAACCCTAAAGTGGAAGCATGGACTTGGCACACACTCATTCACTACCTCATTGTCTTCCACACAAATTCAGACACACACTTAAATGTTATTTTTATAACTGTGTGGTCAATCCTTGCTCTAATCCGGAAATATGAATACAAATGAGATATAGTAGATTACTGAGCAGCGTATGTTGTGGTGTAATTTGAAATCAGTCAGCTTGTGCTTTTAAATGGCGGTTAAAAAAAAAAAAACTCCCAACCCAGTATGTCATAAGATTGTTCCCTGGTGTGCCCTCAGTCTAGCATTTAGCTAATAGTGAATGTTCCTGCATGAGTGCATTGCCAATCCAGCAAATTGTATCATTAAAATTTTGCTGAACCCATTTGGAGCAAAAACATATATATTCAAAGCAGATAGTTACTTCTGCTGTAGCACAACAGACAGTGTTATGGTTTCATTGTTCTCTATTTTACAAACCCTCACCTTATCAACTGCCACTTAGAGCATCTAATGCAGAGTGTACACTACATTACTTCTCAAATTCTCAGAAGTGCTGACACTTTTACACTACATGACTTTAATCACTTGCGACATGGACGTAAGAATGTGCACACTGTACAAGTGCTCGCAGACGAGGGTCACCACTGCATAAGTGCTCACAGGGAGGGTCACACACTACACACATGCTCATAGACGAGGGTCACACACTACACACATGCTCAGAGACAAGGGTTACACACAACACCAGTGCTCACAGACGAGACGAGGGTCACACACTGCATAAGTGCTCACAGGGAGGGTCACACACTACACACATGCTCGCATATGAGGGTCGCACACTACAAAAGTGCTCACAGACGAGGATCATACATTAAAAAAGTGCTCACAGACAAGGGTCACACACTACACACATGCTCACAGACAAGGGTCACACACTACACACATGCTCACAGACAAGGGTCACACACTACACACATGCTCGCATATGAGGGTCGCACACTACAAAAGTGCTCACAGACGAGGATCATACACTAAAAAAGTGCTCACAGACAAGGGTCACACACTACACACATGCTCACAGACAAGGGTCACACACTACACACATGCTCACAGACAAGGGTCACACACTACACACATGCTCGCAGACAAGGGTTACACACAACACCAGTGCTCACAGACGAGACGAGGGTCACACACTGCATAAGTGCTCACAGGGAGGGTCATACACTAAACACATGCTCACAGACAAGGGTCGCACACAACACCAGTGCTCACAGACAAGGGTCACACACTACACAAGTGCTCACAGATGAGGGTCACACACTACACACATGCTCGCAGATGAGTTTCACACACTACACACATGCTCGCAGATGAGGGTCACACACTACACACATGCTCGCAGATGAGGGTCATACACTAAAAAGTGCTCACAGACAAGGGTCACACACTACACACATGCTCACAGACAATGCCCAAATCCCTCTTTCTAATGAAAATGAATATGAGGGCTGTCTATCATGTGCCCTTGCAACTTTGTCACCAGAAACAAGAAAAAAGAGAAATAAAAGAGAAATGTGGAGGTAGGATGGATCAAGATGCAGGCAGTGAAGATTGTCTGTTCTGCAAAGAGATCTGGAGTTATAGTATCTATTTGTATACTATGCATCTCCAGGAATCATACCATAATCGTTTTTATTTTTGTTGTTCCTAACAACAGTTTGGGTACAACATGCCAAATAATTTGTAACAGAAACAATCAGATTGTGTTTAAATTTTGCCCTCGCCCTGCCACACAAATAGACGAATGATGAACTGGATTCAGGGATCTGCTGCGCATGACAGCAGATGAATTAAATTTTCTCTCGTACTCTCATTGGCTGTTTTTCGGCACTGTTCTTGCAACTAGTCACAGAAGGATTCCCACTATGCAATTCATCTCTGAGAAAATCAAACATGCTTGAAAATATTGGCACCTCAGTGGTGCCTGAGAAAAATGTGTGTCCCTGAACCATTCACACTTCACAAGTGAGCGTTGCCGGAGTGCACAGCAACTGGAAGGGTGTAGTCACTGATTGGGAAATCAGGGCTAAAATTGTGTAGTGTAGGCTTTAGATCTAGCCAAAATATATCTGAAAAATGAGCTGAATGAATTTTAAACGAGTCCACATCTGCTTTGCAGGTGTGTCAGCATCATGAGATCAGATGAAGGTGGTGTTTTGCAGTGAAGTGTTCTTGATGTTGCCCACTGCATGTGCTTAGACTCATATTAATTTGCAAAGTGTCTCATCACCTGCACAAGGCTTAGCATCAGTGATGCACTGGGTGCACAATACCTTCAGTGTGAAAGAACTCCACAAACATTATTTTCACTGTAAAAATTTAGTTAAGGATTTAAGATTCTGAAAAACACTGGGCCTCATTAATCAATGTTTTAGTAAAGTAATGTGTAAATGTTTGCGTAAACCAACCCAAACTAAAAATTTCCCCAGGATTTGCAAAAGTTTAGGAAACACTGATTTTCTTCATACTTGCTTATGTATGTTAATGAATACCAATCACCCATAAATGACCAAGCGTGCACAGACAGCTGTGAGCATGAAACGATCGATCAGGATAAAGCCTGAAAAACAGAAGTGGATGTTTTTGACTCAGAATGAATGATCAGGGTAAAGCCTGAAACACAAGTGGAAGTTATTTTGATTCACTACTATGCCTGTAAAAATATTTAAAAATATATAATATTAATAATAAAAAGCGAGCACTACATCTTCGATCAGCTGAGGCATGTTTACGGCTTATGGCTATGCGCAGATCCTCCGTTTAAACAGCGTGATTTCTGCCATCTTAATTGAATTATTAATTTATTTATCTTAATTTATGGGTTTGTGTTGGCACGCTTTCTTTATTTTGTGTATTCTTTAATTAATTCTGATAATATAAAACGACTGATAAAAATAAGCAGTTTAAACTGGACAGTATATTCCATATACTCACATACTCATATATTCATAAATACTTAATTTCTTGCGTAAACGCGCATACTAAGGATTTAAACGTAAATCTGTTCATATCCAGCTTGATAAATGAAGCCCAGTGTCCTTTCTTTTAAGGTCTGAAATCTATGATGTTGCATAGCCCGTCTATCTTCCAGGTATATTAGGAATGATGTGGGGCAAAATATTACACACACATAAAGACAGGTAGGGAGCTGGCATTTGTGATTTTAAGTTATTTAAAGTGTTTTTAAATCCATAGTGCTCTATTGGGTTCATGCTGTGTTTTTCCTCCATATAACAAACATGCTAAATGGAAAATTGTAACTCTTTCATTAAAAAAAAATCCCAAACCTACGTTTCTATTGTATGTCCTCTAGTGTAATTTGTACTTTGATTGGATGCAATGTGTGCTTAGTGTATTTATGTTTAGTTTCTTTTTGGGCAAAATGGCAATAAAGCAAATAATTCACCTTGTTATTTTTCATTACACCTGCGACTATATCACTTTCAATCACTGCTGATGACATGTTATGGATGTGTGTGAAAAATATCAGTGCAAATGGAGATCAAATACACAGTGAATTCTAGCGTTTCACTCTGTGTAAACGCTGATACTGATAGGCTGCATGAATCTACAGTCTGGGCTAGAAAGAAATCAGCCCCAGCCTCACTTCTTCATACCATTCTGTGTATTTGTCTTATGACCATTGATGCTCTTACACTTGGTTCCACAAAAGCCTAAAATAATCCATTTTAAGACATTTTTAACATCAAATAATCTGATGTGGATTAAAAAAATAAAATTTAGTTTTATTTTAGAAAGACCAGCCTCCCCTGGAACTATACTAAGCTAAAGAATAAATAAAAGACTAATGAATGA
Source organism: Pangasianodon hypophthalmus (assembly GCF_027358585.1). NCBI lineage: Eukaryota > Metazoa > Chordata > Actinopteri > Siluriformes > Pangasiidae > Pangasianodon > Pangasianodon hypophthalmus. The sequence continues at coordinate 6,837,231 of NC_069718.1, forward strand.
TTGTTATCAATGGCACTACTGAAACCACACTTAATAAAGTCCCGAATTTTACTAAACAAGCAAGTACACTGTGTTGACAAATAGGAAAAAAAAAACCTTATTAAAACGGTGTATTATAGTGTGCATAACCGTTGTCAGGTGATATTTCAGGAAGAATTGAAAATATTTCTATACATATTCTAGATACGTAAAGACAGTGTTTTTACAATGAACACCATTGCCCGTATGTTTGTGTGTGCAATGCATCAGCCATCCATTACCCTGTTATTCTGTGGAAAGAGACCTCCACTGAGCAGATATTATGTAGCCGGATCTCAGCATTTACACTGAAATGGTTGAAGGCGTGTGTGTGGTGCTGGTACGAGCAGTGTTATGTTAGGATTTTAAACACTTCAGTGTTACTGCCGGGTCAACATGAACGGTTAGAGAGCAATTAAGACACAGTGTGATTGGAAAAAGATAAGAGTAAGAAATAGGAATCACCTCCGACTGTAGCCGTATTGATGACTTTAAGTAAAAGACTAGCCTGAGTGAGTAAAGTATGCTACTTGGTATGTTTAATAGTCTTAGATACAGCGAGCAACCCTCATATTACATGGATAAATGATTACAATTTCCTTAAAAGTTAAATTAGAGCAGTTAAATATAGACCTAAGTGAGCAATTTAAAAGTCATTTGTCCCTGTGCTTATAACTTTATTTTATCGTGGCACGGTTGACCTTTCCGTGGAATTGCCTGTTGTTAAATTACGAGATATATTTGAAAATAATGAAAACCACGAGAAGTGTTCCAGCACCTCCAGTTTCTTTGCAGACTGATTCTGCTAGCTGTATCTGGCGACCCATTTACTGAATGCCAGGAATCATTTTGTGGATTAACATTTCATTTTAATCTAAATAGTTTAATAGTGTGGAATATTTCTCCTGGCATTGCCCTGGCAAAAATATACACCCTACTGCATTCACTTTGTCTACATGACCTTTATAATGAAATTGGTTTGGATTGGTTCCAAAATCTTACGTCAGCTTTCTTTTTTTGAGACTCTCTTATGAATAGATGCTTTCTTACCTAACCACCCTCTGAGGCAATCTTTTTTTAGGGGATAAAGTGAACATCCTGCACTCTCAGTAGAAATACTGATTTATATCTTTAGAGTATAGATACTGTCTTTGGGATGGTACCTTAAATGGACTTTAAGTACCGCTCTTATGTCTTTGAGGGTACGCTGTACATTTACACTGTAACCTGGGCAACAACATTGAACCTGAGAGTATTAAAAAAATTATGATCTACCCAGAATACACTGTGATGGCTGGGTGAAGAGGCGATGAAATAGAAAGCTGCACGACATCGCTGACACTGATGAGATCCAGCTCTCAGTAAGTTTATTGTTGCTGACTCAGACGTGTTTTTGCTCCCTACTGCAACACACACGGAGTCAAATTAGCACATTACTGCACTGTACACACACAAACACAAACGCACACACATACACACCCTGGAGCAGACAGTATCCTGCTCAGAGTCACTCTAAGCCATCGATATGCAATTAGTTACCTAGCAAAGCAACCAAGCCAGCAAGATCTGGCCTGCAATCCTGTATGAAATCTGACATGCTTCTAACCTAAGACTGAGTGCTCAGAAATAGCCTTGGCTAAATATGGAGAGAAAAACCTCTCTAAAATTACACAAGCAGAGAAAAAAGACAGAGCAAACGAACCCCCTACTGCAAAAACGCGTGGCTATGCTAAATAAATGTCAGATATTAGGTAATAAGTCATCCTTTTCTTATTTGATTACTGGATTTTGTAAAGGTGGCATCTTAAATAGTATATAAATTATTAGCTAACATTGGAGGCAGAAATGATTTCAATAATTAAGGAATAAAACACTTGTGGGGTGTGCTGTTATAGGGAAGTAATCAACGATGGGGTGATATTTTGCCCTGACATGCCTTATTCCTCTTATTTAACATTAAATTTTCATTTATTAAAGAACAACACATCATACTTTTTATCTGTTTATTTTTACATGTAATAATGTGAAATGTCCAAGAAACAGGTTCCTGTTATCACTTATGTTATAGCAGCTATAAACAGTCATTCCCTCACATAGTTCTCTTTCCTGTAAACTTTCCTGTGGTGGAAAACGTACTGACCATTACAAAGCACTGACACTGGAGACTCCTTACATTGTAATCTCCTTACAGAAAGTTTCACCACATCAGTCATTATAAGTCTTTGTTAAGTAACAACCTTTTAATCTGTGTGTTATGTGGTTAGTCTTTGATTATGTGGATCATCTTCCATGGAAATCCTCCATGGAATTACAGCCGAAACTACTGGCTAACTAACTAAATTTATTAACATACAGTAGATGGGATGTAAACCATCATGAGATGAATCACGTAAGCTAGTAATGTGTGTCTGTTGCTGATCAGTGTTTAAGGACCATGAACAGTGCTATAGTCTTTCTCTGATGCTCGTGTGGTTTTTGCACGCATCTATAGCAAGACCTACATTCCTTAGAGAAATCCTAATTTTAGCACTTTGAGGCAGTTTGAAAATATTGGTTTAATGTAATATGAACACAAAAACTTGCATTAGTACCTCTCAAAGGTAACATTTTATAGCCAGTGTTACCCAAGGCCCTGGAAAACCAGTCCGCTCCTCAGTCCTCATAAGGGATGGACATGACGAGCCTTCGTTGCTATCAGATTAATCACATGATTAATAATTCATGTTAGAAAATCCTGAGTGATGTATTTAGAAGCGGGCAGACAGTGCTTTTCTCAGAGCGTGTTACGCTGGCCTGTGACACAGCATGAGAGGCAGTTCGGAAAGATGTGATTGGCTGGCTTCACTTGTCTCAGGAAGCATGTGTCAGCCTTCATCCTGTTGTATGATAGGCAAGAGCTGGGGGCAAATGGGGGCAAAAATAAGAGCTGGGAGCAAATGGGGCAAAAATAAGCATTCAGATATGACCACCACTACTGACAATACATAAAGAGTAGACCAAGTTACAGTTCACTTTTATTTTAGGGAAGTTATTACCCAGTTTGATCTGTGCCATTTCATGCATGTGTACACTACATCATGTTCTTGCCACTACCTTATCTGTAACGTGTGTAAATATTTGATGAAACGTTTGTGTTTATACAACGTTTGTATTTGTGTTATTTGCAGTACGTTTTTAATTAGCATTTTATGCTACATTTTCGTGCTGAATTCAAAACTATAAATGAAAATGTACAGTGTTATTTGTATTTGAATTTGTACAATGGTACAAATATATATCTACCAGCCACCTTATGAGGAACACTATGCTAATACTGGGTAGTACGTCCCCTTTGCTCTCAGAATAGCCTCAATTCTTCCTGGCTTGGATTTCCCAAGATGAAACATTCCTTTGACATCCTGGTCCATGTTGAAATGATTGCATCACACTGCACGTTCATCACCTTGGTGTCCTATTGGATTCAGATCTAGTGACTGGGGAGGCCTTTAAATACACTGAAGTCATTGTCATGTTTATAGACCCAGTTTGAGATGACATATGCCTTGTGACATGGTGCATTATCATGCTGGAAGTAGCCATTATAAGATGGGTAAATTGTGGCCATAAAGCCATGCATGTGGTCCGCATACTCAGGAAGGCTGCAGCATTCCATCCATGCTCTATTGTCATTAAGGGGTGCCAGAGAATATTCCCCACACCATTACACCACCAGCACCAGCCAGAACTGTTGACACACTGCAGGTTGTGTCTATGGAATCATGCTATTGATGCCAAATTCTGAACCTACCATATATAGCAGAAATTGAGGCCAAATTCAATCCAATTCCAATCATTAGCTGTCTAATTTCGGTGAGTCTGTGCCCAGGAGCCTCAGATTCCTGTTCTTGGCTGACAGGACTGGAACCCGGTGTGTTTGTCTACTGGTTCAAGGTTCTTTATTTCTCACATACATATTAGATACATGTGATGTAATGTTGTGAAATGTTTTGTAAAATACACAAAAATTGCAGTGTGAGTTTTGAGCACTAACGTAGGCAGCCTTCCTTAGCGGTGCCATCTTTGGCGCTGTGCCATCGCTGTCTTTTACCGTTTGATGTGGTGTAGGTTCTGGAGATGCTTTTCTGCTCACCGCAGTTGTAAAGAGTGGATATTTGAGTTTCTATAGCCTTATTGTCAGCTCAAACCAGTCTGGCCATTCTCCTCTCACCTCTCTCACCAACAAGGTGTTTCCCCTTCACATAACTGATGCTCACTGGATGTTTTTGTTCTTTGCACCATTCTGTATAAACTCTACACACGGTTGTGTCTAGCACCAACAACCATTTAGCGGTTAAAGTTACCAAGATCAAAATCTTCCCAATTCTCATGTTTGATGGAAACATTAACTGAAGCTCTTGATTTATACACTGTATACACACTCCTGCGCCGAGCGTAACTTTTTAGCTAGGATTACCAAACATGACACTTAACAAGTAGTGAGTGTGATAAACAGTACTACAGTCACACGTACAATAACACATAGAAGCACTTTGTGGAGCAAGTTAGGAGCAGTTGTACAACTAAACAAAAGTGCTTGTGGAGAGGCTGGGCTATGTGACGCCAACCCCCTGTACAACAGTGTGAAGGGTCTGTTACTCACATCTGACTTGATAATTAGTCGTTGAGCTCAGTGTGGGGAAAACACTGAAGTGTGTGTAATGAAGTGACTCTCCAAGACTGAATTTAAAGGACACTGCCCCCTTACTGATTTTGAACACAAAAATCTATTTCAGAGTTTATTGTAAACCAGTTAAATCTTTACAAACTATATCACACATGAACTGAACACTGACATCACAGATGCCTCATGTTTACTTCTGTTTTTTTTTTTTTTTTTCTTGGACACAGATGTAATTGTCCAGATGTGGTTATTTAATAATAAATTGGCTAATGTCATGATTATGAAATTTGGCTGACAATTAATTTTCATACAGATAATTATGATTAGCGTTATAATTGTCTCTTTTGTAGACAACTTGTTCATTACTTTAGTATAACAGTAGTGTAATTTTACACATACACACCCCTGTACTGACACTGTCCAGAACAATTTTTCTTTTTGTCTTCCAGACAATAAAATTTGCAAAGAAAGATAGACAAAGCTCAAATAATGAATACATAAGAGAAAAATACACAAAGGGAAAAAATGCACTGTTTCATACTAATAAAGAACATTTTATTTAAAGCACATTTTATGGAAATAAATTGTTGTATCAAGTTAACCAGTATGAACTGTTGAACTGTTCCCTTAATTCCCATCTAAATGAACCATTTCCATTGCTGGAGTTATAAATATCACATCAACAGCCCTGACTGTGACAGTTTCACAGAGTGAACTAACAGTACCATGCGAAGTGGAAAAGTCTATTTAGATACTTAAATATATATATATTGAACATTCTTTTCTTGTTGATCCTCAACAAAAAACATCAGAATGTACAAATAGATGTCTTGTCAGCTCTGCATGTCAGCAAAACCAGGCTGCACAAGGGGAATTCAATGCATATAAATATTTATCTTTTACAGGTGAAGACACATTGCACTCCCCATCAGAATGCTAAGACCATTCACAGTACATTTATAAGCAGTAAATCAAATGGGAGCTAGAAGCAACTGAATGTAAGCATCAAGTCTCTCATTTTTCTGGCCTTTCCAATCAGTATTCACAGCATCTGAGGGGGACGTGACTTTACAAAGAAAACATACTACATTATACACTAGCTGTGTCTCCAATGGCGCATACTTTTATTCATACTGGGAAACTGACTGAAATGTAGTGCACTAACACCTGGGGGATGCACTAAAGTCACTGAAAAATGACATGCGGACTTTGGGCATTTTTTATGCTCAGCGGATGTATATAGTTGAAGGGGCGGAGTCACCAAAAGGTGCTGAGATTTATTGTTTGCGGCATTATGTACGTAAAGTGTCACATCTGTCATGGATAATTCTCCACCACACCACCAGAGGGCAACCTCTTCAGAGTTCTAGAGACTGTATTCAGTTGTTCTTTCCATTTCCTGTCTGTATGGTATATAAAGCACATGGTCATATAGTAAGAACGTGAAGCCTTGCTGAGAGTTTATGTTTATGTAAGTTCTGAGCCTTTTATTCTTTTTCATATCATATGTACTTAATATTGGCCTCAAATGGCATTTCGTAGTTTGAGTGTATTTACAGCCCAAAATGTAAATTTCAGCATGACATGTTGTAGTCACATCAAACTGTCACACCGTGGTGCTGGACTGAATACTCTTTCAAGCCGATATCACACAATAATAATGCGCTTAAGTCCAAGGTCAGAATTGTGCACAATTGAGACTGAACACTAATTTTTCCACTAAATGTAAATGACAAGTTATCATGCGACGCTTAGCGTCAATAAACAGCACAAGAACAGCCTTCACAGAAGCAGGAGCAATTTAAAAAGTTCATTAAGAGACATAATCCAGATTCAAAGAGTTTAGAATAAAACATTTCCAGGTCATACACAGGTGAAGCACTGAACAATAATATCCATCTCTTTCTTTTAACAGTACAGATTATGCCTAGTATTTAACTGTCTTGAGCACTTACACTAAATATATTAAACAAGGTATACCTGTGCATACCACCTGTGCCCAACTTTATGGTTGCACAGTAAATATCACTGACTCTGGGAGGTCTCAGAGATAAAACTGAACAGGTTAGTCCAAGGAACTGACTGTGAAGCTTCGCAATTGAGTTGTTAGGGGGGAAAAGTTGGAGAAGGTTATAAAAGTTTAGCAAAGCTTTGAACCTTCCTAAGAGCACTGTGATATCTGTTATAACAAAGTGAAAAAATGTGCCACAACCCAGACACTACACCTCAGACTGTACTTCCAAACTGAGCACACAGGCAAGAAGGGTAATTGTCAGAGAAGTGCCCAAGAGTCCAGCTGCAACACTGAAGGAATTACAGAGCTCACTGGCTGAAACAGGAGAACCTATGCAGACCTCTCCAATATCATCAACTCTTCACAGATGTGGCCTGTATGGGAGAGTTACCAAAAGGGAGAAAGGCTAAAAGAAAGGCACGCCTGGCGTTTGCTAGAAGGCATGTGACAAAATCTGAGAGATTGTGGAAAAGATTTTGAGCCATTTGGTCTAAAAGCAATGCATTATGTTTGGCGCAGAAATACAGCCCAAGATCCAGGTAACATCATTATCACCATCAAGCATGGTGGTGGTAGGATCATGCTCTGCTGGCGGTTGCTTTTTTAAAATATTGCTTATATTTTTTTGTTACCTGCAGCACTTGTGCCTACTGCCAAATCGCAGCTGTGCTGATATTCAGTACAACAGCAGTCTTGCTTGTGTGATATTGCTTAAGTATATCATATATTTTGCATAATACACCATTTAAGACTCATCTACTGATTGGTGCATTGTTATAAGATCAAAATCAAACAAAATAGACACGTGTAAACATCAGGGAACATGGCTAAGACAGTGCCAGAGCAGGATCTGAAAAAAATATGAGCCTAACAGGAAGGATCTGCGTCACGCAGAGGAACAGTTGCATGATATGCTGCATAGCAGCAGGGGCGAGAGGAATCTTCCTGCACTGCTTTCCCAGTGAGAACGCACCCAAATTGCATCCTCACAGCAAATTACACCACTCATTTGAACCCAAATCTCAGACATCCTCCTAAGTGCTAAGTCCAGTTACTAATTACCGACATACGGGGAAGCTCACACTTACTGATGCTCACTAGATCAAGGCTTAACTTGATATATTCTTTCAGCTTGCTAGATCCCACAGGTATCATGTGTGAAATGCACATATCTGGTGCTGTACCCACACTGATGCTCATATACTCCTGGCCTGAGGAAGATATGACTATAGTCTTGGGTTTGGAAGCTTTCCAGAGGCGCTAGGCACAGCAGCTCAGAGCTGAGAGCTCCCAAAATATATTTAGAGAAGTCTTCCCACTTGGATGCCATACCGGTAACACCCTCCAGGCAGCTATTTTGAGGCAAGCATGACTATAGACCTCTATGTGTTTGAATGCAGAGCTATACGTGTTGGAAGAAACACGTAGACATTTGGAAGTCAATTCGTCACGAACGGCTTTAGGCACCAGCTGTAGCTGCAGAGCTACATACACTTGGCAGCTCTTCATCAGGAAGTGGACAGAAGTTGTGCACTAACGCCCAAGTCTCGCTTGTAGAAGAGAACATGATTGGCGTTAAGTTTTTAGTATGCACTCGTGCACCATTTGATATTCCACAGTGTTATGTTCCACTTATGCAAGTATAGGAACCCAAAAAAATGTGTTTGTTCAATATTCATTGACAAAACTGACAACACAGGAAGTAAACCTAGCAATCTTTCAACTGCCAATTGGACATCTTCGGATTCACCCCATCATCCCATGGTCCTCACCTCATATGCTTGTAAACGAGAATATGCACTCAGTGTTCTTTCTTTGGTAAAATGACCCCCCCCCCCCCCCCCCCCCTTTTACTCCTACATACGCTTTAGATTCAGAGAGAAAGAGAGAGAGTGAGAGAGATATGGAGAGAGGAGGAGTGAGTGAGTGCGGGGAGACTATTCACTCTTGCACATCCACGATGGTTGCTATGGGAACAAAGTGTTGGTTCCATTTTTTAAAATAGTTCTCTTCTCGTCCCTCCTTCTCCTTCCATCACTTCTTTCCCATTCCAATATCTTTTTCCCCCTCTCCCTCTCTTTCACTGCCTCCCCTCTTCTCTTCTCACTCTCCCTCCATTGCCCAGTATCCCTCTCTCACCTAATCCAGCTCTCTCTCTGCCTCTCTCTCTCTCTCTCTCTGTGGTTTTCGGTCTGTTCCGTGTTGAGTTGTCATGGCGACTGGCTGTAGGTGTGTGAGCGTGTGAAACAGAGTGGGCGTCACGGAAGTGACATCTCTTGGGCTATAACCCATCTTCCTCTCTCTCTCTCTCTCTCGCTCTCTCTCGCTCGCTGTGGGGGCGAGCAGGACACAAAAGCAGTGTCAGAATGGGTTTTAAATTCCTCGCCTCTGTGTGTGTGTGTGTGTGTGTGTGTGTGTAACATCTATACTGCTCTCTCTCTCTTTATCTAAATATACATCTATATGTGCTGCAGTATAGATGATAAGGCCAGGAATTTATATATCCAGTAGAGATGGGCAAAATGATGACATGATATCAATATCGTACTAAGTTCTATTACAGCACGCCTTTCTGAGAGTGTTGCAGGTTTCCTCAGTACTTTTACGTCACCAGCCAAGTCTCAGCTTTACTCACAGTAACAAGCTGCTGATTGGACGATACAATCTGTGCAAAAATACCACACTTTTTATTTATTTATTTATTTTTTTTATAGTGGTCCTACTCTTTCAGTTAGCAAACGCAAATATCATGATACAGTGTCTTGTGTAAGTGTTCACCCTCTTTCCATATTTTAAGCATTGATAAAATAAAAGCAGAATTTTTTTGGTTGCATAAGTATTGGGTGAAAATGTCACAAGTATCACAAGATATTTTTAAACCGCCCCTAATGACCAGTACTGTGACACCGAAAAGTGTTCCTTCCAAAATGTTTACCTCATATTGAACCATTATTGTTGTTTTTGCACCATTATTACTGTTAATACATTACATTAATGTAATTAACAGTACATTAATGAAAATACTGACTAGTGCAGTGAGGGTTCAAGCTCTTTCTCCATCCCTTTCTTTCTCTCTATCCTCATGGCAGATGGAAGGTGTGTGTCTCCGTGTTCCCGGCCTCACACTCCTCTGAATGGCCACGCCCACGACTCCCCCGGCTGGAGCCGCCCGCTCCGCGTCCGAGACGGAGACCAGTTCTACATGCTGGACCAAGAAGAGGTAAACACAGTATACACATAATCACCTACTGTAATGCGCTTGCACAAGGACGGAAATAGGAACCTGGTGTCTTCCCACTGTTGTCCACTAGAGGGAGCACTTGCTCTACAGAGAAGTTCCTAATTCCTTCTAGCCACACCTCCTGTTTCCTCAGACTCCATATAGAGTGGGGTTAATGGACCATGGATTCATGCAGATGTTGGATGATTCATATTTAGATGTATGTACTGTGTTATTGTTCAAATTTGCCCCATCAGAAGAGCCCAGATTTCCCACAGAGACACTTTCAGCTGGGACTTAAACACAAGATTCTTGTCAGCCCGTGTCAAGTATGTTATAAAGGAGCCCATAATGTCAAAACATTATTAACTAACATATCCACGGTCTCCACTGTTTTCCACTGTTCACTGGGGTAAGTGAATTCATCTGTCGATGATGACAATTATGGTGGTGTGTCTTCGGGATGCCAGGAGATCAGTGATACTGCCATATTGCTGGTAACTGTTTGATGAGCTCAAAAGGTAAGTTCATTATGTCTTGACTGTGCGTAAACTGCAAAATTCGTACATCTACGTCAAGTTAAAGGCCATCCAAATTGACCTCTTACTAAGGCTGAATCCCAGGATGACCTGAACTTTGTAATCTATAAACCATATCAGTTCATTTAAATTTTCAATTTTATTGGTATAGCACATTGACCAATGGACATTATCACAAAGCAGCACATGAGTAGCAGCATGGGATGTGGGAATAAACTGTTTTTGGGAAGTGAAACTTTTAGGGTATCCATGTGGGACCATCCACAGCAGCAGACGGTGGATCACAAGTGCAGACGTTCCAAGCAGAAGTAAATCATCTGGCAGATCTGGAAGTAGAGAAGAACCACAGCAGGAGAAGTGAGTTAGGATCAGGCACTGGCATCCCATCAGACATCAGGAGTACACATACAGCTCGAAAGAGAGAGAGAGAGCAGATTGTTAGGTATGCTCTTATCATACAATAGTTTAAAAGGATACGCACTGGGAGAGAGTGCAAGCGGGGACTCCAGCAGGTCTTGCTATGACACTATAACTAAAAGCTAGAGCCAGAAGGTAACACAGGTATGAGGGCAGCCTGGGACATAAAGCGTCCTGCCATTCCACGTGACCTGGGTGATGTTGTAAGAGTGGGGGATGACAATATCAGAACATGCCAGTTTACCACAGCTCTTTATGCCCATGAACCTCCAAAGCTACACCTTTATAGCCTTTACACCTTTACCTAAGAGTGTAGGTTTATAACCTCGACTTAAAGATTGAGAAGATTGAAGCCTGAGACCTGAACACTAATTAGAAGGTTGCTTTGTAGGAATTTTTCATACTGCTTGGGAATAAGTGGTAGATACTGTATCCAATCCAAGAGCCATCAGGAGGAGTGGAATAAAGTTAACTGTACCCTGTGAATCTCCTCCATCATTTCCCATCTTACTGCAACCATGATACAGGGGTTTGGTATAATGGTTTTCACTGGTGTCTCCTCCCATGGGCTTTCAAACTGTCTGGGTAGAGCATCAGCTTTTCCATTTTTAGAACAGGGAAATAAGAACGTGTGAAGTGGAAACGTGAAAAAAAGAGCCCAGCATGCTGGGTATTTCCTTGCTTAGCCCTCTTAATGTATTCTAATGGTCAGAGATCTATTTCTATGATCAGTGCAAATGAGAAAATGCTGTTCTGAGCCCTCAAGCCATTCCTTCAAAACCACATTAATGGCTAGTAATTCACAGTTTCCCACATCAGCTTCTTTGCTTGGGGCTGAGCTTACACAAATAGCAGGCACATGGATAGGATTTGGCTGGTTTACCGTGCTGTTGTGACAGTATTACTGAAATTCTATTTTCATAGGCAACTGCAGCAGAATGCTAAAGGACGAAGGCACTTGAAAAATATTTCTTAAGGTATTGACTGCCCTTATCTATGAGTTTGTCCTGTCAGGGTTCTATTTTTTTTCCCCTCAGGAGAAAATTGAAAGGTGAATCAAAAGGTGATATCACCTTTACTTTGCTTTAGACTTTTTTCGAGGAGGGATTGTGGTTCTCTAGCAGGCAGTTAAACACTTGAAAATGTGTATAATGTTATTCTTAATGGAGGGAGAGTAAATTAAAAAGAAATAAAACATGATTAGACATGCTGTTATAAGGGTGTGACTGAAAGCGGAGTTACTGCTATCTCCCTTATGTGGATTATTTTCTACATAATACAACATCCTGAAGTGATTTATTCTTCTTACACCACAGCAGTTTGCCAAAGATTGCAATTTGTTATTAATTAAAGTATGACATACGTTTTATCTGTTTATAGTTATATTAAACGTTGTGGAAAATCCATGACCAATTAGTCCCTTTGATCACTTACGTTATAGCAGCTATAAACAGGCTTTTCATTACCAGCCTCTCTTTTTCTCTAGAAGTTAATAAGACGCACACATAAAAAAATGCAGCTTGTCATTTTACTGAGAAACCGGAAAGTGCAAAGACGTCTGTCCTGAAGACTTTCCTGTGTTCGCAAACTTACTGACTGTTACAAAGTGCTGACACTGGACACTCTTTTCGTTTTAAATAACAAGACAGTTTTAAATCCATTTATTATAAGTTTATTATTTGTGGAGATTGTGTGAAGCATCCACCATGCAAGACCCTGTGAACAAGCTGTTAGCTTAGAAATTATAATGTACACTGCCTGGCCAAAAAAAAAAGTCGCACAATCTAATATTTTGTTGCACTGCATTTAGCTTTGATTACTATATTCATCCTGGCATTGTTTCAACAACCTTATGCAACTTCACAACATTTATTTCCATCCAGAGTTGCATTAATTTTTGGCTGAGATCTTGCATTGAGGACAGGAGAGTCTAACCACTCTGTAAAGTCTTCTCCAGCACATCCCAAAGACTTTCAGTGGGGTTAAAGTCAGGACTCATGGAGAATTGGTGGCCAATTCATGTGTGAAAATGATTCCTCATGCTCCCTGAATGACTCTTTCACAAGTTAAGCCTGATGAATCTTAGCATTTTCATCCTGAAATATGCCTGTGCCATCAGGGAAGAAAAAGTCCATTGACGGGATAACCTGGTCATTCAGTACATTCAGGTGCTCAGCTGACTTCATTTTACTGCCACATAATGAGGCTGAGCCTCGACCTGACCAGCTGATGCAACCTCAGATCATAACACTGCCTCCAGAGGCTTGTACAGTAGGCACTATGCGTGAGAGGTGAATCACTTCATGCATTTCCCTTCTTACCCTGACACGCCCACTGCTTTGGAATAGGGTAAATCTGATTTTATCAGACCACATGACCTTTTTCCGTTGCTCCACAGTCCAGTCTTTATGCTCCCTAGCAAATTGAAGTTATTTTTTTCCGATTAGTCTCACTAACAAATGGCTTTCTTGTGGCCACACAGCTGTTTAGTCCCAATCCTCTAAGTTCTCATCACATTGTGCTTGTGGAAATGCTCTTACTTTCACTATTAAACATAGCTGTGAGTTCTCCTGTCGATTTTTTTACGATGTGACATCACCAAGCGTTTCAAAGATCTCCAATCACGATCATTCGAGATTTTTTCCAACTACATTTCTGCTGTAAAGTCGACGGTTCACCACTATCCTTCCAGGCTTTAATAATGCACTGGACATTTCATAACCCAGTTCCAGTGATTTCAGCAATCTCCTTAGTTGTTTTCTTTGCTTGATGCAGGCCAACAATTTTCCCCTTCAGTAACATCTTTTCCACGACCATGGGATACATAATCTGCCATGGTTGCTTAAGAAATGAGAAGCTACACACTGCATCAGTTAAGGTTAAAAGAATTGTTAGCAGCTGAAACATATTAATCACTGCAGTAATGATCCAATCCTAGGCTCTTACGTATTTGCTTGGCCAGGCAGTGTATTAGAGGAGCGAATTAATATTAACATTTGATTGAAATTACAGCCAGAACTATTGTCAGAGCTGTTGTTTGAAAATTAATCAACACCTTTTGACCAATCAGATTCAGGAATTAAATTAGTCCTGCTGTATAAATAAACAACTATCCATAGACTGAGTGTGTCTTTTAGTTCTTTGGGGGCATTTATAAAAACCATATGCCATTACCTGGTACTCATAGTGACCTGTTGTGTACACAGTATTCCATTATTTTCCTTTTTTTTAATGCAGACTAAGTTATAAATAGTGGGGTCCAAAAGTCTGAGACCACATTGAAAATCTGGGATTTTTCCATTTCAATTTGGAAATAAACAGAAGGTTTTAAGATTTTGAAATATTTAAAATGAAGAAAGTAAATGTCCAGTATCTTGAATATTTAATATTCAAGCTTCTGCACTATTTCAAGGTCCTTACTTAAATGTAATTTCCTCATGTCTAATCTCTTCTACTGAAGCTTGTGATCAGATGACACTCCAATGGATTTGATCTAAAATGGATCGTAAGGTTTTGCACAAACTTGTGGAGTCCGTGCCAGCTCGAGTGCACACATACCAAATACTAACAAACTCTGATTCTACTTTTCACTCAAGTTGTGGTCAATAATATAATTTGTAATGAAAATTGTTGTATTAAATTAGAAAAGGCTGCAAAATAGAAGCATTTTCACTAGTGCTCTCAGACTTTTGGACCCCACTGTATATTCTGTGCGGATCTAGTTTATTATAATATTTTGTCCAGTCTTAACTGTTCCAGAGTGGAGGACACTAAGGACAAGAGGTGATCATTTTTTCATAATACCAAAATTTTAACTTTAATACCAAAGTATTGCGATTCTCGAAACAAAAATGTCCAAAAATAAGTTAAAAAAATCTAAATAAGGGAAAACACACAGAGACTGAAGACACTGAACATCCAAAATCCAAATAGTTAATGATAAATTTCCTCTATGCAGTGTCCATGTAGCATTAAACAGCATCAGTTCATAAGGTTGCAGAATAATCTCTGTTTTGGACATCAATATTTTGTCACACTCCTTCAAATTAAGCTACATAAAAATTGGATGATTAATTTATAATGGCAATCATGAAGAAGCGAACACAGTGTCAGAAGATTGATGAGTCACCACATAGGAAAAGCAGTTAATTATATGCCTGAATTAAACTCTAAATAAACCATTTAGCCATCTAGCCTGGCGAGTAAGTAGAGGTCGTTAAGCTTGTCAGGCAGATTTCTCACCCAATACCCATCTTCATCAACAAGGTAAAAACAAAAATCTCATGTCAGGGTCCAAATCTCACAAGTTTAACTTGTCTTTTCCACAAGTTTCCAAAAGTTTACTACATTTATACTGACCGTAAATTCACAATTGCACTATTTGTCAATGTAGTACACAGTTATAGAAGGGATTTATTTAGAATTACACTATCCATTATCACCCAGACGAAGATGAGTTTCCTTTTGAGTCTGGTTCCTCTCAGGATTTCTTCCTCATATGGTCTCGGGGAGTTTTTCCATGCCACCGCCACCTCTGGCTTGCTCATTAGGGATAAATTCACATATTTACAATTCATTTGATTTAATTTAATTTCTTTATTTCTGTGAAGCTGCTTTGTGACAATGTCCATTGTTAAAAGCGCTATACAAATAAAATTGAATCGAATTGAATAAACTTGCTACTTTATATGATTTGGAAATGTATCACTCATGGAAATGGTGTGTATATGAATGCAGAGTGATGATGGAAAAGCACAGAAGCTCATTTGAATGCTTTCAGAGGGAGTAACAGCATAAAAGAAAGATTTTTCTTCTTCACTGGTGGTACATGCCAATACACTACTGAAACATCAAGCATATTACATTAGGAAAACTCAACAATTCCTGGGAAAGCTATCATATTGGTCCAGTATTGCCATCCTGGGCTTGGTATTGGGCATTTCAGTGGAGGCTAGAAGGACTTAGCTGTCAAACTCTGGACATTGCAGAATGCTTGGTTGAGGGGACACATCATGGTACCCTTACACTAACTCCGCAATAGTTTTAGACAATAACAGTATCCGTTTTTCTGTACCGCTTATCCTACACAGGGTCATGGGGGGAGCCCAGAGCCTATCCCCGGGGCACAAGGCTCCCTGGACGGGGTGCCAGCCCACTGCAGACACACACGTATGCACTACAGACAGTTTAGAGATGCCAGTCAGCCTACAACGCATGTCTTTGGACTGAAGGAGGAAACAGGAGTACCCTGAGGAAACCCCAAGGCACAGGGAGAACATGCAAACTCTCCACACACACAGAGCAGAGGAGGGAATCGAACCCCCAACCCCAGAGTTGTGAGGCAAACCTGCTAACCACTAAGCCATTGTACCTCCCGATAACAATATTCTTAGACAAATAAAATCCAAAATGCAATTAAACAAATCCCTGTCCATAATAAAGTTTCAGAGTTGGTGCAAAAGCCTTTAATTTTAACCTCTCCATACTTTCAGGTTTTACTAGATTCAATTGCGAAGGGATAAATAATAAAACCTACCAATAGCAGTCCACGTTGAGAGGTAAAAAGAGAGATACAATTTCAAATCCAGTCACCAGGGTGTGCAGTGGAGAAGTGCAAAATTTAAGCATTTTCACAGCTCATGAATGAATTATGCCTGGTTGATGCTTCCAGCACATAGTATTGTCCACCTGCCTCATTTTTTTTTTTTTTCTTAGTGTTTATTAATGCGGATGCATTATTTTGTAATGTGGAAATTTTCCAAATGTCCATTCCACTTTGGTCACTATACTTTCTCCATTCGCAAATGTTTTGTTAGCTGAAAAAAATAAAAATAAATAAATAAAACCCACTGACCCCCTCAGCACAGAATTGTTTTATGAACTATTCAAATATTAGGTGCATTCTTCAAATTTTATATTTATTTTTATTTATTTATATTTATTGGAGTTATAGAGCTTTTTTTTTAATAAACTCCACTAAAAGAACACAGCAGGGTCCAATTTGGCATTATTTATAGGCCTAGATGTTTTTCAGTTATTGAGGTTTGGATTAAACTTGTCCAGTTCAAGTGAATGATTGATTTATTGAGTCAGATAGATCTCAATAATAAATGCAACATTGAAGTGAAGTGACTTATGGCCAAGTATGGTGACCCGAATTTGTGCTCTGCATACAACCCACCCAAGTGCGCACACACACAGTAGTGAACCCACACACACCCGGGGAGCAGTTGGGGGTTGGGTGCCGTGCTCGAGGGTCTCACCTCAGTTGTGGTATTGAGGGTGGGAGAGAGCGCTGGTTAATCACTCCCCCCACCTACAATCCCGACCTTCAGGTTCACCTTCGGGTTGCAAGTCCGACTCTCCATTAGAGCCACGACTGCCCCCAGTCATTGATTGTTAATGGTCATTGATTGTCCCCAGTCATTGATTATTAATGGTCATTGATTGTCCCCAGTCATTGATTATTAATGGTCATTGATTGTCCCCAGTCATTGATTATTAATGGTCATTGATTGTCCCCAGTCATTGATTATTAATGGTCATTGATTGTCCCCAGTCATTGATTATTAATGGTGGGTTGTGATTTCCACTAATGTATCAAAATAAAAATAAATAATAATAATTTAAAAAAACACAGACCTCCTGAAGACTGTTACAGATTAAAATAAAACTTTCCCTTCACTTGGTTGGTTAGTGACAAAAGCCTCAGTTGGCCTAGAGGGGGCAGTAAGCGCACTCACTATCTCGGCCCATGAGCAGACCAGCATCTAGCCCCTTTTTCCTCTCATAAAATCCATGCCGTGTTGGTCCAGAATGGGCCGTGAAGCCCCCTCATATTCTTTTTTCTTTTGAATGTTAAGTTGGTGCCTTTTTTTTAATTTCAGAAAAAGCTCCCTAATTCATTGATTACACCCTTTAAAGATTTTTGTAGGACTATTTACTGGCATGAACACTGAGGTATAATTGAACTGGTGTGCAGCTACCATTTTAATGATGCTTCGTTTTCCCTGCAGACTGAGATGTAGTGACTTTCATCTGTCCATGTTGGCCTTAATCTTTGGAAGTAATGGAAATGTATTGATCTGTACTATATTATTAACATGTGAACACCCAATATATTGCATTTCTGATCTACTTAGTGCTCAGTGACAAATCCTATACAGTGGTTTTATGTCAAACTTTAATCAGATATCATACCAGCTAATTTTTTGTCAGAAAAAAGGTAGGAAACTGCTAGTGTCTTGTGGATGGAGTGGTACCCTCAGGCATGTATCTTTTACCTGTAGTACACCTGTAGCGTATACTTTACAGGTTAATGTAGTACATCTTTATCAATTTATTCTAAAAGCTAACTGAAAGGCAAAAAACGAGGTCCTCATGGTTGAATTACGTACCTTTACTATTTTTTTTAAAGGTGTACTGTATTCAGGTGAAATATAGTACATACTGAAGATATCAGAGGGACTAGGAGTGGTACAGTTTACAGTTTTTTTTCTGAGAGTAGAGCTTTTGACCGTATCCAACTATTCTGGTGCTGAATAAGCAGGAGCTGTGAACAGCCACAAGGTGTCGTCTGCAAAAAGAAGCAACTAATGCGCCTTTTCTCTGACTCTACCCCAACTTATCCACGTGTCGAATCTGACTGCCTTTCAGAAATAGTTAAACAGCAGTAGAGAATGCTTGTCCTTCTGTCTTGAGTCCCTTGATAGTTAAAGAAAAAGTCAAAGCCAGTCCATTTCTGAGAATTAATGCTATTCCTTAGAGTTAATTTTGTCTCTGAATATAATTGAATTGAATCTAAATATAAAGAAATTTATTTTACTTTAATTTAAAGTTAAATATTAACTATCAAGATGTAAAATTAGAAGCAAATAGAAACAAAAAGTGTTTTTTTGATGTCTTTTTGATGTCTTTTTGAGATTTTTGTTTGTGAATAACATTAACTCATTTAATTCTTAATATTTGTCATTGCAATATTTCTTTTTAGTCTTTGGACTGCATATATCACACTTTTTCAGTTTATGAACCCCACATCCAAAAATTGTAAAATAAATAAATAAACAAACCTTTGACTCCACCCCAGCTTTTTTTTTTTCATATCTAGTGAGAAGGGGGTGATTGAAGTGTCCTTCTCTCAACTTAATTAACTGTCATTTAAGTTATTAGACAATGAACTTCCTGTTATAAATCCCACCTAATCTGGGTGTATAAAATCAGAAAACATTCTCACATTACATAAAAAAAATTGATTGATTTTTAAGCCCTAGTGCTGGCTGGCTAAGGAGATTCTCTTTAGGTTTATAATTTAGTGCTTATAGGATTTGAATAAACTGTTTTTAAAGTATGGGCAATCCATCTACACCTTGGACGCTTTCCCTTTTATTATACTGATGGCTTTCCTTACCTTCCTTCTCAAGCACCCATTTTCTCTGTATGGAATCTTAGAAATCTTAACAGATCATTCTTTACTGTTAGGGAGGTCAGCAGGAGTATACCTGTTTCAGTAGAAATTCCCCTGAGCCTTAGTCACAGCCTGCTTTCGTTTATAGTTCCTGCTATAACTTATGACACTTCCTTTTGCTTGAGACAGCAATTTTCCTGACTTTTCTCCACTTTCATAAAAATTGCTTTTCAGACTAAACATGGCATATTCAGTTGTCTGCTTGTGTATTTTCATTAGCTTATCTACAGTATATATTATTTCATACATGTCTCTCTTGAAGCCTCTGGTGTATTTTTCTAAGAGCTTGTTTTCATCATGTTTTAGCAAATAATTTTCTTCCTATTTTTCTTTTTTTTAATCTATTGTGCAATAACATTTATTCTTAATAAATGTCTTGGAGGCCTGCCTGATTTTCAGATGATTTAATATTGTTGTAAAAAAAAATTTCCTTAAAAATTTCCCTAATTTCCTTAACTGTCTGAAAAAAAGCACAAACTCTCGACCAATTACTTTTTCCTCTTTGGACATCTGTTGTTCGAAACCCCTTCACAGTTGGAGATATTGTTCTGTTAGACCTGTCAGTATTTCTGTGAGTTCTTGACGGTGTAGATGTAACTTACAGGAATTCTGTGTTCTCTGTGTATAAACCTCTAAAACATGTTATTTATTCAGCACTCAAGTGATTAAATACTCACCTTTGCATTGTGCTTTACACCGAGGGCCGTATTCAGTGTTAATAATAATGTGCATAATTAAGGTTTAATGTTACATCATACACTGAAAAAAGGGAATATGTGGTCAGTCACCTGTAAGAGAAAATATTACGTATAGTTTACATAAAAATGGGACTCTTGATCTCAGGATTGTGGGTTTGAGCCCCACACTTGGCGCCACAGGCTAGTACACTGTCAGTGCCAGTCCCAAGCCCAGATAAATGGGGGGAGTTGCATCAGAAAGGGCATCTGGTGTAAAACCTGTGCCAAATCAATATAGTGATAGTGAAGTGACTTGTGGCCAAGTATGGTGACCCATACTAGGAATTTGTGCTCTGCATTTAACCCATCCAAGTGCACACACACACACGCACGCGCACGCACGCACGCACACACACGGAGCAGTGGGCAGCCTTTTTTGCTGCGGCGCCCGGGGAGCAGTTGGGGGTTCGGTGCCTTGCTCAAGGGTCTCACCTCAGTCGTGGTATTGAGAGTGGGAGAGAGCGCTGGTCATTCACTCCCCCACCTACAATCCCTGCCGGACCTGAGACTCGAACCCACAACCTTCAGGTTCACCTTCGGGTTACAAGTCCGAGTCTCTAACCATTAGGCCACGACTGCCCAGTACACAATGGAAGGTGGTCTGCTGTGGTGACCCCTGATGGTAGCAGACAAAAGAACAACAACAGCATACTAAATGTAATTTAAGTATGTTTTTAAATACCTATTTCTATAATAGAGAGTGAATATGATCAATACACATAGTATTCAGGAAAGAAATGGACTGGAGTATGAAAATTAGCCTAATTAAAACAAGCGTGGTATAATAGCACAGTTGGAATTGCTGCCTCATAACACCAGCAGCTGGGGTTCAAGCCCCAGTTCGGGTTAGAGTGCTAATAGAATACATGATCATGTTGGATATACAGAAACAAACTGTGTCAATGTAACTCACTTCGACCATGTGGAACTGATGTACACATTTGAGTTATGTAAATTCAGTGAGCTTTTTTTTTT
Organism: Pangasianodon hypophthalmus; assembly: GCF_027358585.1. Classification (NCBI taxonomy): domain Eukaryota; kingdom Metazoa; phylum Chordata; class Actinopteri; order Siluriformes; family Pangasiidae; genus Pangasianodon; species Pangasianodon hypophthalmus. Next base: position 6,858,275 of record NC_069718.1, read on the forward strand.
TTTTTTCAGTGCGTTACATTTTACAGCAAAGAAAAACAAACTTTTCTTCTTGAATCTGCATTTTCTATGCCTGACTTTTTGGGGCTTATTAAAGGAGAGCGCTTGTTTTTAAAGGCGCAGTGGCATAGACACTATTGTAACAACCCTGTTTAGGACAATTCCACTTAAAATTTCACTCGAGAAAGATTTGGCAAACTCGAAGGTGTGAACTACATGCAGGTGATTTACATAATCAGTGTCTGACATCACTAATGCTCTTGTAGCTGAATGAACACAAATCCGAACAGCTACGCTCAAAAATCTAGTGGAAAGCCTTCCCAGAAGAGTGGAGCTTTTTATATCAGCAAAGGGGAAATAAACCTGGAATGAGATGTTCAACAAGCATGTATGGGTGTGATGGTCAGGTGTCCACAAACTTTTGCCCATATTGTGTAGCTTTAAATTGGACCATTTTGCTGATTTTAAATATTTAATTACCTGCCTAGTGTCTGCCAATTATTCACCATTTATTTTACTGTATGCTAATGTTTTATTTTTGGCTTTTATGTTTTTACTGCTGTCTTTTATTTTTGTAACTCTGCATGCCTGGAGTAGAAGCATGAAAATGGATGTGTTTCCGAGGATTTCAGTAAATTAAATAAAATAATCATCTGAGTCATGATTTCGGGCCAAAAATAGTCTATTCGGTTGGCTTTAAATAAGATGTATTGTCTCTCTCTCCGGAGATTGTCAACCCATTCAGGGTCCTTCCTGATGATACACCAATTTGCTGGTTTATTAGATATAATGATCCACTAACTAATAAACTGGCAACTCAGTGTATTGCAAGTCAATTATGTGGTACAGCTCTATCTAATATAGCATGGAGAGCCAGATTAAAATGTTCAAAGTGTTTTATATTTCTATCTTCAGCAGCCCCCATCAGCTTGTTCACATTATAGACAAATCTCCCTGATTGATAGCATGTGCAGTTTTGTGAAAAAGGCTTAGGACTACCTGAAAAGAGTATGCTGAAAACGGTTCATTCTGATCACAACTGATTACTTACTGGAAACACACCAGATGTAATTACCATGAATATAAATAAACATTAATTTAGTAACAGTTATGGGATTTTCTTTTATGGCCTCCCTTAGTGTCTTCAACTGAGGTAGTGCTAGTGGTATCTTCTAAGCTATAAGAGGGGTGATTTTTCCTGTCCACATGGTTCCACCCAGCTTTAGATGTGTCCAGAGGTACTTTTTTTACTGCACTTAAGTACAATTTTCAAGTAGGTGTACTTTACTTGACCTTTATTCTAGACTATCTTTCAATGGACTTCTATGATCTCTATAATGCTAAGTGGTATATTCCTTACAATGACATATGATGATAGCTCAACCAGTAGTAAACCATTCAGTGTTGTTTAAGGAGCAATTGTAAAGCAGGACGTTCATCATCCATGGCCTTAGCGGACATGCTTGAGATGTGAATGTGGTGTCAACTACATTCACATCTCAAGCATATCCGCTAAGGCCGTGGATGATGAAAGTCTAAATCAGTGAGGGATGTAATCTGATACCCATCACTACAAATATGTAGCTTTAGCTACATTGTGACAGATAACTATTAGCAAACAGGCTGAATTGTTCTGTCAAAGCTACTATGGTGTTAGCTAGTTGACAAGTATAAACATCAACCTCACTTGTTTTTAAAATTCCTAAAACAGTTTCTGTTAATAGGATACAAACTGCCTGAACATTTTTACACCGTGTAACTGGGTTCCATAAAAGGAAATTTCAGGAATAAGAATACTCTCTAGTCTCTAACAGGCAGTTCCTAAGGATGAATGAATGAACACTGTATTTCTTTGAACTTCGTATCAGAACGCTTGTTTGTACCAGCATGAAAATTAAAACGTCTCGCTTGTGTGACTTTTTTGCTTTCGTCCTTCAGGATCCCAGTCCCGATGCGCACCTTTAGGCTCAGCCGAATGCCTTTTGAACCTGTCTGGCAAACATTCAAAACAACAATCCAGATCTGTTCAATGTAAATAATATATTCATGTTTGGCTACATCTCAAATCGGTAGCAGTGACGAGGTAGAGGGTCTGATAAATCTGATTTAACACAATGTGCAGTGTCTCCTCAAATTCCTCCGTGTAGATCTTAATTATGTGTGCAGTATTTTTGGGTGGGTGTTTTACTAGGCAGTCATTTTCCGAAAGACAGAGTATGATGAGTCAAAATCTGTTTATATACCTCAGCATTCACTGCTCTGTTGACTCTCATCATATCCCCTACAGCGCTGGTTGAAATTCACCCCCAGATCTGAAGAAAACTGTCACTGTGATTCAGAGAAACCTTCAGACTGGCATTAGTGTGCTTCTCATCAGTTCTTCTTTTGACATAATTGGGACTCATTGCTTCATAAGACATTCTGCCTCTGGTTGTCATGCCAGGCTTTATGGCTTTTAATGTTCTACCATTTCATATGTTTTGTCTTGCTACAAAAATAGTTTCTTGGCTGCACTTTACTCAGATGCGGAGCAAACATTTGAATGGATTTTTTTCTGTTCTTTAAGGAGATGACCTTTATGATGAAGTAAGTTTGTGGATCCTCTATGGAATTTTCTTTTCTCCGAATTCTTTATAACAGTTTAAACATTGTGTGGGTTATATCGGAGCTGTGGAGAGATCCAAAGCTGAGGAAATCTGTTCACAAGATAACCCAAGCCTGAACACTCCACAAATCTGGAGTTTCTGGAAGAGTGTGAGAAGAAAGCATTACTGAAACAAAAGCCACATGAAATCCTGTTTGGAGACTCTTCAAAAATAGGACTGGGTTCTCTGTTCTGATGAGACCAGAGTTGAAACACCAACAAAAGGCCAGATTGGGGAGATTTACTGCATTGGTTGCATAGTCTGTTGAATTCCCTGCAGAGCCATCAATAACAGTGGCAGAAAAATCATACAGCTGTATATTTGGCTAGTCATGCCACCAACACATCGTGGCCCAAAACCGTTGTCCCTGTCCTGTCCATGAACCTTGTTGTTGTGAATTTGCCAAAGCCTTTTCCACGTACTAGCGGGAGGTGTTCTGGATTTAGGCATGTGATCAGCCTGTATCACTAGTAAGGCCATTGGTCTCTCTTTCAGCATTGTTCTTGTGTTCACAAGTCTCGGAGGAAGAACGTGCTAGTCTTCACCCTCCCCGCTTGGTAACTGTCATGTGATTGGGGAGAAATAACTAATAATTGGTGAGAATTAGCAAACAAATTGGGAGAATATGGGGGCAGGATTACTGTCACCTGTCTCTCATCAGACAGGGCAGATTATAAAAGAACAAAATTGTGAATATATGTGTGCACAGTGCCCTGTGATGGACTGGTGTCCCATCCAAGATGTATTCCCACTTTGCACACACTGCTCCTTAGTTAAGCTCCAAACCATCTGACCAGGATAAAGCAGCTACTAGGGGTGTAACGATGCATCGCAATGCAAAAAATCTGACAATGTGCATCGTGGACACGCAATTCACATCATGCAAATCAGCATTCTATGAAATAGTGTAATGCAGTTGCACTGTTTGAACACCAGAGGTCCCAATCTGTGCATGATGTTATATAGAAAATGTATAGATAGCACACTGGTCACATGATCTCATTCTTTCGTGGAGAGCCTGTGAGTTTGGCACTTGTGAAGTCTGTTAGCGCGATAGCTCCAGATTGCAACAGCCAACATGCGTTATACTATATGTTATACAGTTACATGACCACATTGTAATGGTTAAAAATAGGTTTTCAGTAGCTTTCAAAAAACACTAAAGGCTGCAGAAATCGGGCATTTTGGCCGACTTTGGAGCTCTATTTCTACATGATGTTTCAGTCAATCATTTTCCCCAGGTCAGACACTTTGTTTTTTTCAGTCAAAATGTTTGGGAGAATTTATACATTTATTTTCTTTTTATTTATTATTAAATTATTATTATTAATTTATACATTTATTTTTAAGATATAGCGAGCCTGTAGTACATTTTGTTTACAATATTAAATAGCATTTTTTTTGTTTATTTTGTTTTATCCATACAAAAATGCACATTGTTTTGCATTGTTTATGATTCAGAAATAAAAAAGGAGTCTTTTGTACAAAATAATGTGAGAATCGAATCAAATTCATGAAGCCAATATCGTGAATCAAATCAAATCATGACAGGAGTGTATTGTTACACCCCTAGTGGTCACTGAAGATGAATGAATTGAATATTAGTTGTATTATTAAAGGAAACAAAGGATTACAATACTATACTCAGTGCCTTTGAATCCACTTCACCAACTACTTAATGAGATGAGATATGTCCATTTAAACTACCTCTCCATTTAAACTACTGAATTATAGAATTATAACACACACCAGATTAGGTTTTTCTACTTAGCTTTCTCAGATTCAAAGAGACTGTTTGTTTCTGATGCATGATGCATGTTTCTGATGAAAGTTTTTCTGATTGGTTAGCTTAGGCAAGCTTTAGCCAAGATTATTTCCCCATCCTGTACATTGGAATTATAAATTAGATATTGGAAAGTTATTCATACTTTGTGCTCCATATACAATATGTACAGTATATTAACCTCATTATAAAGCAATCATGGATTTAGGTGAAATTATTTTACCTGCTTACACCAGTCAATTTCCAGTCAATTTGTTTTTAATTTTGAACAGCAAAGCGAGGATAAAATGAAGTTAAACATATAATAAGTAATGCATATCTACTATTAAATGTAAGTCAGGAACCATTACAGATGGATCTCCATAGTATTTGTAAAACCTGGAACAGACCTCCATAGCCATATTGTTGACATGCTGTCAGTGTTGGACTCAGCGCAGCAATGGCTTCAAACTCATCAAAGAGATATGAACACAAAATGAGTTTTAAACTGAGGCTCTGATTCTTATACAAATCAGTCAAACTCGGAGTGCACAATGACTTGTATTGCCAGCTACAAGACACTGAGATGCCATTTTATTATACACACCTACTACCTGAAATTTGAAACTCAAGTATAATGATAATTATTTAAAAAGTCTAAATTAAATAAATAATTAGCAACGAGCAAACTATTAGGTGAGGAAAACAACAGTATATATGAGTTCAGTAAAATTCAATTCAATTTTATTTGTATAGTGCTTTTGTCACAAAGCAGCTTTAAAGAAATAAATAGATTCAAATTAAATTAAACCAAAATAAATTGTAAATATGTGAATTTATCCCTGATGCGCAAGCCGGAGGCAACGGTGGCAAGGAAAAACTCCAAAAGTTTTAGATTCTATTTTATCAGGAAATATACTATCTAATCAGAAGTCCAGTTAAATGGCTCCAATCCTGGCAAATGGCTGAGCTGTTCATGGTTAAGGGTCTTGCTCACAGGTCCATCAGTGGCAGTCTGGTGATCTCAACTCAAAACCTTCCTTGCACAACCTTAGCCCCTGTTCCATGACTATCAAATGATGTTGCCAAATGATGAAAACGTTCCACTTTGGAGCTCCTGATTTAAATAAAGTTTGTATGCTAAACTGCTTTATTAATGTGAAATAACAAAGCACACAACAACAATAAGCCACATTTAGCTGCATATGGAATGTGTTCCTGTGAAAATGGCGATCTTAAATTTTCTAAATAACTAAAATGTATTATTTAGACATAGACAATTAGAAATTTAATTGCGGTTCATTAGTTTAATTGCAGTGTAAACATGTCGATTTTGATATTTAGATCTTTCAATTACAATCTGGAGCTATTTTATGTGGCAAAAAAACAAAGAATGGCGTATATACCTATCTTGTCTTGCCAGTTTATTGGGATCGAGTGCCAAACAAACTGCCAGCTCAGGGACAGATTTACTGAGGTTCCAAGTAACGAGCACTAATTTGCATGTGCAATGGGGTAAATCGTGCACGCAACTAGTGGGCGCATTGTGGGCGATTTTCAAAGAATAATTGGGCAGTTCTGCATTTCTCATCTGCAATTTCTTATCCCTTTCCTGTAAAAAACATAATAAACAGAATGTTAAAAAAAAACAGGGTATTGTGTCAATGACATCACATGTAAAGAAGGGGAAGGAAACAATATGTAAATTTGGTTTTTGCATTGCTAATTGTTCTGGATAGCTGCAGTGAGTCAGAGACCTCCAGAAGAATAAAGCGAGACTAAAACTTACCGCATGCACATATTGTAAGTCCAGTCTAGTAGAAATCACAGTACTAAATTAATCTATTTGCATAGACATCACCCTGTATTTGCCCCAAATTGCATATTCATTGAGGCAAACAGCTTGCATGTCGAGATTGTACATGTTTTTATATACAGAAAAATCGGGGTCTCAGGGTATATTTAAATGACTACCATGTTATCTAGCACCAGCAACCACTATATTCACTGAAGCTGAGTTTCAGCAACCAGTACAGCAGCCGCAGCAGTCTGTAATATATGCTGAATTCAGCTGAGCACTGAATTAAGAACGCAGTGTATGCAATATGTAGGTATAATTTGCAGACTTATTGTTTCTGCAGTTTGCTATATGATGTATGATATTGAGTGTTAGACTGTTAGTTGCTGTATAATGTTGTTGAACCCTAATGCTCCCTTTTATACTGACCGATGCATTGTATTCAGCTGGGTGTTTTAATGTCTTAAATTTTACATTCTGACTGTGTGTGTGTGTGTGTGTGTGTGTGTGTGCACACGAAGGAGTTGTAGGAGAGGATGAAACAGCATTTTGTTATATAATCCTGTATTGCATCATGACAATTAAGACTTGGAGGAATAGTCAGTGTTTCTAACAGTGGAATGTGCTTGGTCGTGCTAGAGCATTGAAAGTTTGCCTTATTTACCATCAGAGCCTGAAACCTGAAGCTGTCATTGTGTCTGAATCTTGTTTAAGAGAGAAGTGGGCGATATGCAATTAATAGTCATAAATCTTCTAGTCTAGGAGTATTTCACTGAAGATCCAGTGACATAACATAACATTCCATCCTCATAAAGTTCTAGATACGCAACATATGTAACTATACATCTTATTTGGATCTCCCTAGACCAATGTTAATACCAGGTGTGAATATAAAATTAGGATCCAGTACTCATCCATGTGACTAATTGGTACGACCATGTTCACACAAATGTCACATCATATTAAAGTAACTGTAATTACTACCTTCTGACCTGGAAGAACATCAGACCAAACTCAGAAGTCAGACACCTGGCATGGCTTTCATTATGACTTCCAGCATGAACATGCAAAAATAAATAAATAAATAAATTTAAAAAATCAAAAATAAATAAAAATCAGGAAATAGTCATCCACCGTGGCCCTGCCCCGGATAAAGCGCCTACTGAAGAAGAGTAAATGAATGAACGTGAGTTCTTTTAAGGATTATAGACTGATATGGTAGAATTTAACATGAACACAGCAATTAGAGCATTATCCAAGCTAATGATCCTAGCCTCAGCTGCTGTTTCTGCCTTGCTAACAAAATGTAAACGCTTTCAAACATAAATAGTGCTAAGTTTTACATCCCCCCAGAATTCTTCCACATAATGCAAGTGCGGAAACAGTGCAGACACACCCTGTGCAGACATGCTCACATCCCCAAAACAGTGCATAGAACGTCTGAGAGAAGTAAGACATAATACTGGAGAAATGTGTTTAGAATAACACTAAAATTTTAATATCTTAAAATCTCTAATGCAAATTGTCTGTAATGCAGAAAATGTGATAAATGGATTGAACGCTTGATCACATGTTTATTCGACTACATGACTGTGCTCCATGGAGCTGATTTGTGTGTGTGTGTGTGTGTGTGTGTGTGTGTGTGTGTGTGTGCTGCGTTTGCCCAGGTTCATCCTCTTCTTATGAGCGAACGGCGCCCTGTGTCTCACCGCACCAAGCTGCTCCGCAGGACCGTCTCCGTACCTGCCGATAGCAGACCCCACCCCGAATCAGGTACATACACACGTACAAAAATGCCCACACCAACGCAATACCACCCTCTCACTTTCTCACATATAGTATACATCACACATAATAAATATACACACAAACCTCTCACATTCACCCACTTACTCACATACACACCTATACTCACATACAAACCTCGTATAATGACATAGTATCACTTTCTCACTTTCTTAAACACTTAAACAGATGCATCACCCACACACACACACACATACACACATACACACACCTCTGCTAAAGGAAGGCTTTGGGGAAAAATCAAACATATACAAATTTTGCTTGCTTCCTTACACATCTCTCACATACACACACATACACATGCATTTTTCATTAACAGTGTGTTACCACATACTAACTTACACAGATACATACTTTCATTTGAAGATGAAGTGAAGGAGTGATATCTTACACATTATCACTTGCTCATATAGTCTGAAATGGTTCTCAAACCCCTCCTAATACACTGTCATAATCGAAACTCCCTTCCTGATATGTTGTGTCATAATTAAGGCCCATTACATCATAACTCTTCCTAAACCCTTCCTAATACATTGTGATAATCAAAGGCATTATATCATAACAAAAAAAAACTCCCAATACAAAAACAGAGCCCGCTGCATCACAAAAACACTAATGACATCATAACTCAAACCCCTTCAATATATTGCATCATAACCGAAAACCCCTTGCATTAAATAATATTATAACCGAAACCCTTCCCAATATTCAAGAACCAAAACCATACAAATATGGTTATCCAAATATCAAATCCTTTCACAATACATTATGTCATAACAAAACCCCTCCCAATTCATTGCATCATAAGTAAAACCCTTACTAATACATTGTCATTGTCAAGCCCTTCACAATTCATTATATCATAACTCCTCCCATTAAACTCCTCCCATTAAATTAATTTTATAACCCAAATCTCTTGCAATACATAGTCATAAACAAAAACTTTCCCAATTTATTGTCAATATCCAATATCCTTGCTAATACATTGTGTCATTACCACAACTCATTTCAGTTCATAATTATCAAAACTCCTTCTAATACATTGCCTCATAAACCTTTTCAAACCTGTACATTGTGCCAAAACAAAAGCCTCCCAAAAGTATTAAACACTCACATGTCAGTAATCATGGCTATGATTAGAATTCTCTGGATCACGATACAATCCAGATACAAGGTGATTGGATGCAAATAGGGTCAATGTTGGGATTTACAGTTGGCAGAACACAAGCTTAGAATACAATTGACATTATCATGAACTGTTCTCAAACAGAAAGTGCTGTGCTGTTCATGAACTGCTCATAAGCAGAAGCTACTATGGTGTTCATGAACACAAACAAGAGCTGCTGTGCTGTTCCTGACCTGTTCATAAATAAAGCTGCTACAGTGTTTATGAACTGTTCACAAACAGCAGGTATTTCAAAGTTTAATAACTGTTCACAAAGAGAAACTGCTTTGCTCTACACAAACTGTTCACAAAGAAAAGTTGATGTACTGTTTATGATTTGTTCACATTAACAAAAAGTTGTGTTTTTGAACTGGCAGTAGAAGCTGCTGTAGTTTCTATGACCTGTTCACAATGAGAAGGTTCTGCACTATGCATGAACTGTTCACCAGCAGAAGCTGTTGTACTGCTTATGAACTGTTCGCAAATAGAAGCTGCTATACTGTTCACAAACTGTTCACAAACAAAAATTACTGTACTATTTGTGAACTGTTCACAAAAAGAAGCTGCTATACTGTTCATGAAAAGTTCCCCACTGTTCACGAACTGTTCACAAACAAAAATTACTGTACTATTTGTGAACTGTTCACAAAAAGAAGCTGATCAGGGTCCCCGCTGTTCATGAACTGTTCACAAACAAAAATGACTGTGCTCTTTGTGAACTGTTCACAAAAAGAAGCTGATCAGGGTCCCCGCTGTTCATGAACTGTTCACAAAAAGAAGCTTCTATACTGTTCACAAACTGTTCACAAACAAAAATGACTGTACTCTTTGTGAACTGTTCACAAAAAGAAGCTGATCAGGGTCCCCGCTGTTCATGAACTGTTCACAAACAAAAATGACTGTACTCTTTGTGAACTGTTCACAAAAAGAAGCTGCTACACTGTTCATGAACTGTTCACAGACAGAAGCGGATCCTTTTTCTATGTTGTGGTGTTACAGAGTATTTCTGGTGGAGGAGGAGCTTTGGTGCAAGTGTATTTTGAAAGTACAAAAACATACAGCAAGAAAGCAAGTTGATAGAAATTATATACCACTCGACCTCCACAACTAACCAATACATATTTCAAATACATGTATCTGAACAACTGTCTATCCCTGATCCTTAATAAATTACTCAGTGCAAGCTACTTATGACAAACTATCTATTTTCTAGGGAAAATGATGTTCCGTGTTAATTAATAACATTTTTGACTGTGTTTGCAGAGAAAAAGATGTTTCTTTTGTTTGTTTGTATTGTCTAAACGAAATGATGGGCCAGGCAGCATGCATATCATTGTTATGAGCCAAAGCTGGCCAGTGGAGAGGAGACATAATTATCACTCATGCATTACAGGCTTTTAATTCATTAGTCCTTCACAGCTTGTTTGCCGTTTGCAGTTACATCCATTTCCCCAAATGACACCAGAGATTCACCTAACATAAACACAAATCATTATCTGCTATACAAAGGCTTCTGGGCCTGATCTGATTCACTATCATCAAAACGATAAAATAAGGTGTTTTGACAAACATCAAGGTCTGCCACTAAGTCGCCATTATGTTTTGTCAGCATGTCCACTGTCAAACCTTAGGTGATGTATCTGGCATGCTTTTTTTCTCCCTGATGATTGCTACTGGACTGTTTTCATTTCAAAATAACACAGGAGGGCTCACCTGTTCTCCCAGCCGTGTTATAGTTATGGTTGCTTTTTTATAAAGCCTAGTGGGGGACGTGTAATCATTATTTTGTTTCTCGATGTGTGAACTGTTTTTTTTTACTGGTCCATTGAAAGGCAGTGTTTTTATTAATTTTATAGATATTTTTATGTGGAAGTATTACTTCAGGTCCTAATAATATTTCAGTATGAAAACATTATTCTAGTGCCTAAATTAAAAAAAGGGCATTATTTATCAAGACGGATATGTACAAATTTATTCGTAAATTGTTCGCAAGAACATTTACACCTTTAGTGGTCATAAAAATGCTGTTAGTTGGCAAAAATGTGTGTATCCTATGATAGCTCCTGAGTAAACATATGTATAAGGAGATTCCCTGATGTCAACCGTCAGCTGATCAGCTTCATGTAATTGTCGGTGAGTTACTGTGATTTTTATATACGTTGTCAAGTTTAAGTCACTTATTTATTTCAGCTACACATACTAATGGAAATTTAGTGAAACTCAAAAACAAATAACTGAAGACAAATAAGACTAGCTAATCAATTCCAAAAAAATAATAATAATAATGGCACCCCATAAAAGGACAAAGCGTTAGTGTGTGTCTGTGGTAACTGACACGCTGCAGTGGCTGAGCTGCATTACTGGATGATTTAGTGTATGCCACATTTAGCAGGTGTTCTTTCACCACTTAGTCATCATTTTGTCATTTCCAGTTTTCTGTGAGCTTTGCCTTTTCCTGAGTATTGTAAATGACACTAAATATAAATCAGCTGTGCCATAAATACAGAAATGGTAATTTATGGCCGATTGGCCTTTATCAACTTATGCACAGGAGTATGACGAATATCAGCATTACTGAAACTTTTGTAAATCTGATGGGAATTTTTTGTTTGATTTGGCCTTTGGAAAAATTTACACACAACTTTACTAAAAGATTGATAATTCATCATGCAAACCAGGATCTCAGAAACCAAAGGACGGTAGCAGAGTTCCAATACCAGAATATCAATAACAATAACCAAGGCTTGGCACATCAGGAACAAAGAACACTGAACAATACTTCTCACTGAGGGTTTGTTTGGTGTGTGCTTTCATCATAGTGAAAGGTGACTGAGTCCAGGTGTGTGTAATCAGGTGACTGGACAGTGAGTGTGTGTGCTGGCAGCTGGAGTCCAAGGCTGTGTTGGGAAATGGAGTTCAAGGCAGCCATGTTTGTAGGCAGTGGGGCCGCCGGGGAGTCGGTGTCCCTCACTGATTCCGGCATATACATGACTTAAATAGGCAGTTTGTGTCCATTTCACTAATGAGTTTATGAAGTGTGATTCCTCTAACTTTTACTTTATTACATTATTTACAGTAATTTCTGACTTGTTTTGCTCTTGTGAACATCCAAACTCATAGCACTGGTTGTAATTTTAAGCAAATCTGATTCCTGTGAGGCGAATTGTGATGAAAATATGGACATGTTGTCTTTACCAACTCTCTCCACTCTCTCTACTGATGCCTTGTTAGTTGCCTTTTAATAAAAAGGAACAGAGCTGCGCAACTGGAGGTGGTGCTAATTTCTGGGCTGGAAATTTGTGTATATATGTGTGTTTATATCTGTGTATATATGTATGAACAGGAGTCGTAATTGAAGAAACCAATCCAATGCATTGCACAGCAGTATTGTAAGTTAATGTGTGTGTGGGTTTTTAAGATATATGGGAATTATGTGATAGCTACAAGTTTACAAACACTTTGAAAAAATGATAAACTGCACCTTTAATAATGGTGTCAGATTCTCCACAGACGCTGGTGTTTAAAATGTACAGCATGTGCGTCATTACAGATTAATAGGTACAGTGGTCATGATGACCAATTCAACAGTGTGGTGTAAAAACCATTTGCGCTTCTTCTACTTATTTTATATGTGTGTGTGTGTGTATGTGTGTGTGTACGTGTGTTCCACTCTCGAAGTGTTGTCCAGCTTAGTCAGAGGTTGCTTCTGTTTTTGGGGCTTAATTATCATAACACTTGAATCTACGTTTACAGTCGCAGACCTCCAAGATGTGGTGGTACTAGAGCAAATGAATAAATTAGCATGTATTATTGTCTGAGGGCCGTTTGAAGAGTCAGGCCAAAAGAGGAGAGTCAAAGCCAAGGTCAGATCTGGAGAGAGCAGTGGGACTGCGAGGCTGCAGCAGGGACTGCGTCCATGGACTCACATAGCAGCTGATGAGAAAGACCTGCAGTACTGCATATACATGCTAACACACACACACACACACACACACTTGGAGATATTTGGGATAGAGTGGCTATGCTATAGAGGCAAAATGAGGAGCAGAAAAGACAGAAAGATAGAGATGGAAATGTAAGTGTTTTAATGGTACAGAATGAAGGTATTTAAAAACAGGAGGGGAGGAGAAGCGAACAGCTCCGAGGTCACTGCTCATCTACGCTTCAGCGGTAACCATGGCAATAATTACAGACTATTGTAGCAATGCTGTAAGCAGAGGCAGCAGGGTCAGGGAGGGAGAGAGAGAGAGAGAGAGAGAGAGAGAGAGAGAGAGAGAAGGTAGAATAGACAAGGAGAAAACAAGAAAGAGGCAGAAGGAGGGAATGGTAGAGAGATAGAAAGTGTGGGAGAGAAACATGGAGAAAGGGATGGACAGAGGAAGAGAGCGAGAGAGCACAAGAGAAGGAGGATAATATAGAGAGGAGAAAAAGTGAAAGAGAGAAAGAAAGAAACAAGATAGAGCAAGATAACTAGAGAGAGAGAGAGAAACAAGGAGAGCTAGGGATAAAGAAGGAGGAAGAGATAAATAAGGTAGATAGAAGGGAGAAGGAGAAAGCAAAAAAAGAGACAGAAGGAAAAAGAGAGTGGGAGAGAGGTATTGAGAAAGAAGGGATGGAGCGAGATCTATCTATCTATCTATCTATCTATCTATCTATCTATTTTTCCTCCCTTATTCCCCTTTCTTCCCTTCCTTATTTCTCTCTCTACTCCTCTCACTCTGTTTTCTTATTAATTTCATAATTTTTTTTTAGCCTTCCTATTTTCTCTGTCTATATTATCCTCTTTCTCTCCCTCTGTCTTTTTCTGTCTCGTTCTCTCTCCCTTTGTTTGTGTTTCCCTTTTTCCATTTGTCTTTCCGTCTCTATATTACCCTTTCTCTACTTATGTATAGTGAGAAAGAGGGAGAGAGAGAGAGGAAAGGAAAGAGAAACAAGGGGAGCTAGAAATAAAGAGAGAGAAGGGGAGGGAAAAAGAGAAAGAGGGTAAATAGAGAAGGAGAAAACAAGATAGAGACTTAGAGAGAGAGAGAGAGAGAGAAAGCAAGAGAAAAGAGAAATAGATAGATAGGTATCAACTATCTAAATATCTATCTATCTATCTATTTATCTATCCATTCTCCATCTCTCCCCTCGTTTTACCCCCTACTTCATGTTCATTCCTTCTGTGGTTGTACTCTTCAGGCTGCAGGCTTGCGTTGTCATGGAAACAGGAAGTCTTGGTCCTGTCCCCTCCTGCGTGTGCAGTTTGGATGCTTCCTCCGGCTGCTCTGGGCATCCTCTGGATCGTACCAATGCACTACAAATAGGGGGATTTGTCAGGATAATAATGCCTGCCTTAATGTAGTGCTAAGTAGGGGAGCTGTAGTGTCGCTGGCAGCGCTGTGAGCCGGAGTGTGAGCGCTGTGAAGCCGTATGGATTGTACCTGTGTGATTTTTATTACTGATAACATCACTGTGTGCTTCTAAAACAGGCCTGTTTGTCCTTGGCAAAGTGAATAAGAAGTGTGTGTGTGTTTGTTTGTGCAGTTTGTTTCCTCTTCACATAGGTTTTAATAAGCACCAGCGTCAGCTTTGGCATAACGTGGGTGGGTTAGAAGTCAACTCCACTTTGCTTTTGTTCACTTCCATCTTATTTCAGCCTGAAACCCTGCTGATTAAATGAAGTCCAGCCGTGTAGTAATTGCATGGAAATGGGAGTGACCCCTGATTTAGAACAAGAAGCATGAGTTCAGCTGTTTATAAAGACCAATCACACATATTTACAAAAGAGAAATGAGTGTATTAATAGTGTGTGTGTGTGTGTGTGTGAGAGAGAGAGAGAGAGAGAGAGAGAGAGAGAGAGCACCAACTAACAGTGGCATAGTCAAATATTAATTTCTGGAAGGGAGGATTTGGACAAGCGTTGAATACAACAAGCCTTCGTAGGTCAGTTTTCACTGCCTCTTCATCATTCAGCATGTCTTGGTTCTTCAAAGCACATTCTTGATTTAGAAATAGCATTTGTATGGGAGTTATTTATTTATTTATTTATTTGTGCCTTTATTGTACAAACCACTTTTAGCTGACTATTAGATTTCGAACTGAATTACTTTCACAGGAAAGCAGAGTTAAAAGAAAGCATGAAAGCTCAAAAAAAAGGCCAAAACTAACTAACAGAATGACTAAAAACCATGTACAGGGTGTCAGCTTCATAGCAGAAAAATAAAAACAGCAAAACAAAAGCTTTTATTTGAAGAACTTGCTCAAAATGTCCATCATTTTTCTCAGTGCACAAATTCCTATGAGTACAATTATTTGGATTCATTCTTCTTTGTCAGCTACATCATGGTCTAAAAAAAGATAACCTGTAAATGCTGGACTTGTAGGACATCCTGTACACTGCTTTCAAAGTCTAACATCAGGACTAGCTTTGCAAAATCTATAGCAATAGTCGTGTCAATTCTCAGGTACATTTACACGGTAACATCGTTAACATAGCTAATGTTCAGAATAGAGTCGAGAGGTGCATAAGAGAGGAGAACACTCTGCATGGCAGCTTTTAAAATATGCATATAGGTAAGCGAATATGTAAATAAATAAGTAAATAAATAAATTCATGATTGAAGTCCAACATGAGGCATGCAGAGTCTTAAAATAAAAATAACAAGTCAGATTTTATTCCAAGACAGAAGAGGAGCTCTAAGTGAACATTATACAGAGAATTTCTTCTGAAAAGTTTCTAGAGAAGTTACAGAGAAACAGTTATAGAGAGATGAACAGAGGAAAAGAGAAGAGAGAAAGCATTCCTTTGTGATTACAAGTGATTGTAGTTATTATACAGGGCTAAACAGAGCAAGATCATTGGATTAGATACATTAATATATATTAATTAGCATTTAATGATTAGTACAGCCTGTAACACCATGTTGAATATTCATAAAATCATCATCTGTCCCCAATCCATGGGCATGACGATGATGATGATGATGATGATGATGATGAGGCGTGAGGAAGAAGAACACTGGTTCAAACCAGAGCTGTTAATAGCTTTACGTTAGACCTCTGTGTTTGGGTTTAAAAGAGCCAGATGTTTTTGAGAAAGGAGCCATGTGCTATGAAGACCTTGAATTGCTCCCCATCCTTATCATACAAGCCTCACAGCAATGCAAAAAAAAAAAAAAAAAAACGAGGTTCACTTAAATTCAAAGCAAACACGAGTTCATGAATAAACTACTTCAGCTGCTGACTAACCAGAGACGTCCAAGAATGTTCAGTACTGTGGCAGCTTGGCCTGATTTAAGACATTATTGGTCCATTTCAGGTCTTATAGACTTACAGATCCCTGGATATCATTCGTTTTTAGGTCCATAATAGGCTCAATATCTTCTGTACGACCACAATAATACGTCTCCCTCAAAAAGACGTACTAAATCTGGTTGAAGTCTGGATGTCTAGAACGTATTTTTATTGTGTTTTGAATGTCTGAATGCTTACTGACATTTTGGGATCTCTAGAGGTTTGCAGCTTTCATTATTAACTGCTCAGCACTTGCATGTGCTATTGGACTGATCATAAATATCCTACCTAAAAATTGCACATTAACATCAAACGTGAAACGATTTGAAACCTGAGTTTCCAGCTTGTCTCTAATGTTGTCTTCACATGCTTGTCAGTTGGTCCTATTTCTTGCTCACACAGTCATCTAGCCAGATCCATTTTGGGATCTATCTAACATTTCTCCCTTTCGTCCTAATATTTAAGTTTGTTACTCATCACACTGTTGATGATCCCAGTAAAATCTTGGCTGAATACTATAACAGACTGTGTGATAATGTGTTCTCCTTGAACAGATTATACAATGAAGATCCTCTAATGATAGACCTGCGATTAAAGGAAATGACTAAGTTCTGCTTACGTCATCAGTCAGCCTGATCCGGAAAATGGGCTCGCGTTAACACAGACATTCTTCGGTGAGAACTTGAGGTAATCAGGATTTTTTTCGGGTTAGGTTTCACCAAAGCCACTACGGTATTTGTAGCTGTCCTGTGAGTTTTGTCTTGTGTGCTGTCCTCCGATCGGTGGCTTGTAGCAGCACTCACACTGAGATTTTAATCACAATATTTGGTCACTAAATGGCTGTGAGCTTACAGCCAAAGAATTCTAGAACGATGTGCAATTTTTGTCCACGGCAGCAAAATCGAGCTGCAAAAACAAACAATGTAAAACCGACTCAAGTCAGCATCTATGTGAAGGAATAAAGGTTTATCCGCCATTTTCTGCCAAAACCCTCATTGCCTCTGAGATGATGAAATGGTGAAGGTTGTTAAATTGGTATCAAAATGATGTCCAAAGCACCCTGTCTATGGTGTAACCCGCCTTGTGGCCCGAGTTCCCTGGGGTGGGCTCCAGGCTCCTCTCCTCCCCGCGACCCTGTGTAGGATAAGCGGGAGGATGGATGGATGGATGGATGCATTAGGTCCAAAGCTTCGAGAAATAAATAAATTGATAACTTATGATGTCCATGTTTATGCTGTAGGTGGTGAACTTGTGTTTGAAATGATTCCAACAGCACATGAAGGTATCATGATGGAGAAAAGGAAACTTTCACTGGTTGATGGATGGTGATTTTTTTTAATTTATTTTTTTAAATTTGCTTTTCCTATTCCTCCATTGGTTGCATTATGCGGGCTGTTAGGAAGATAAACTAGCTCTGGCTTGTTAACTCGCTTGCACTTGAACACAACAATCACAACACATTAGTGTGAAGTGTTGCAGCTCTGTGATGGAGAGATTCCTGTAGTTGTGGATGCAGTTAAACAGTTCTGTGTGTGTGTGTGTTGTAGTGGGAGGGGATTCCTCATCCCCCCCCCTTCCTCCCTCTCAGAATTAAACTCGGAAAAGACGACGGCTTTAACACGCGCGCTCGTGTTTCCAAGCCGCACCTCTGGAGCCGCGCGAGCGCAGCCGCCGCCGCTGCCGCCGCTGCTGCTGTGCGTGTGGCTCCACGCGCGCGCGCGCCCCTTCTCGTACCCGTCACGCGGTGGAGGTGATGACGTGCCGGCGGTGCGCCCACCCACGCGCCGACGTATTTTCGACGCGAGATCTCGCGGATTTGATCGCGACGGACGTTCGGCGAAGCTGTGCGCTGTCGGTGCGCGTCGGAGGCTGAGGACGCTGCGGACGCTGCGGCGCGCATCTCTCGATAAACAGCGAGGAGGATGCTGCAGTCGGCACGCGGCTCTGCCCAGGGGACGCGCGCGCCTCTTCTTCCTCGCCCCGGTTCTTCAATTGCTTTCGATTCAGCCGCGCGCCTTTCCAAAAACTGAGCATGCATTTCTTTCCAAACCGGTATCCGCAAAAACAACCGCTGCAGGATGTGCACCGCGCGCTGCGCACCGAATCCTGTTCCGTGCGTGTGGAGTGACTGAGACAAAAATCTGTAATATGAAAGTCAAACACATGACCAACATCCTGACATTTCAGTTCTAGATTTTATTTATCTAGATTGCATATTTTGAACGTTTATAATCGGATACAAAAACAGCAAAAAGGAGCTAAAAAAAAAAAAAAAAAGATGATAGCGTTCAGCTTGCCATCGATACAGCACCAGGAGCCGAAAAGAGAAAGAAAAGTCACGGATGCGCGAGCCGGAGGAGGGAGGTGTGTGTATCTGTGTGTAATATCAGTGATTGGACCTGCAGCCGGAGCAGGGACGGAGGAAGGACAGAAAGACAGCTCCGCCTGAGAGACCTTAACATCAGCATGGATTGCACTGCAGCGGAGGACTGCTGTTCATTCTTATGCAGTTAATTTCTTTTTCTGAGGTCGTCTTCATTTAAAATGACAGTGTTTAAATGCTGCATGAAATATTTACGCTTTGCTAATAGCAGATGAGAGCAAGGCTGCTGAATTGAATGAATAATTTATTAACTGCACTCACTTATTTTAATTGCTTATTATACTAGAACACAAGCACAGTATAAACCAGTGAACTCCACCAGCTAGGCCTTCTCCAGAACAACTACCTAAATTACCTCTCCACTTCACACTTGCGGCATTCAGATCATGACATATTAAGTGTATTCAGAAAGAATCTCTCTGAAAGGGCATTAAGGCTGTACAGTGAAGATCCAGCTGGACATTTATGATGCCGAACCCCATAAGGCCGTGCTGACTTTGGTGTGGACTGTGTGGGTTTGGGACAGGCTCAGCACCGCTGTCTTACCTGACCTGCGTAAAAGATTCCTAGAACTGAGGGAAAGCAGTGATGGATGTCTTAAAAGGGGAGACAGTCTGGAAAGACTCATTCACGCCTTGCTGAACTGCCACTTTGTAGACTTTTCTCTCTGAGCTCCACAGACTTGCACTCAGAAACAGAGAGAGACAGACTAAGCTAAGAGAAGGCCTGCAAGCCTGAAGCCTCTTCTTTCTTTGGTAAGCCACCAGTGCAATGTACTGGATTAATATTCAGAGTGAAACAGTTCTACAGCACAGCAGATTTTGGGAAGGGCGTGGAAAAGGTGTACATGTCTGTCACTGTATTACAGAATGTTGGCACTGTATATGGTACAGTTATGCTGGAACTAGCTGCTTTCACGAGACCCTGTGGGTGGAAGCCGAAAATCATCTGTGAGGATTTCATGATGATTGAGCTGAATTTCCAGAATGAATATAGCTAGAGTTCTAGAATCCATTTATATAGACTTCCAGAATCAATCCAGCTAGATCTCCAGGATAATTCCTGCTTGTGTTATATAATCAATCCAGCTAGAGTTCTAGAATCAATCCAGCTAGAGTTCTAGAATCAATCCATCTAGATTTCCAGAGTCAGTCCAGCTAGAGTTCTAGAATCAATTCAGCTAGAGTTCTAGAATCAATCAAGCTGGAGTACTGGAATAAATCAAGATAGCTTTCTAGAATCAGTCCAGCTCAGGTTCTAGAATCAATCAAGCTAGAGTTCCAGAATCAATCAAGCTGGAGTACTGGAATAAATCAAGATGGTGTTCTAGAATCAATCCGGCTAGGGTTCTAGAATCAATCCAGCTTGAGTTCTAGAATCAGTCCAGCTCACGTTCTAGAATCAATCTAGTTAGAGTTCTCGAATCAATAATGCTGAGCTAGAATCAATCTAGAAAGAGTTTCAGAATCAGTTCTGCTAGAGTTCTAGAATCAATCCACCTAGATTTCCAGAATCAGTCCAGTTTGAGTTCTAGAATCAATCCAGTTATGGTTCCAGAATCAATTCTTCTATAGTTCTAGGGTCAATCAATCTGGAGTAATGGAATTAAACAACTGGGGTCCAGAATCAATCCAGCTAGAGTTCTGTCGTCAGTCTCATCTGGAGTGCTAGAACTTATCCGGTTGGTCTTCTAGAATCAGTTTAACTGAAGGTCCAGAATTAGGTGCCTTATCCATTCATCTGGAGATCCACCTGGAGTTCTAGGATCAACTTAACTGGAGTGCTGGATTCAGTTAAAGCTGCATCTCTACAATACTGCCTAGACCTGGTGCACTTTTCCAGACTTTGCCCTTATCAACCAGATTTAATAGGACAAATGAAAACATGTCATGAGGCTCATGTAAAATATAGCTGAAAAGAGGTAGATGAGCGCTGATGCCCGAACACCAGTGCGGAATACAACCCCAGAGGTTTAAGTGTCATCCTATAATTTTACTATTGTGTTGAATTAACTATGAAAGGCACTGGGGATTTGTAGCTCCTTGGCAGAAGACAATATTATCTTCATCTTCTCATTAACATTATCTTGCTATATTAGAGTTTGTGTTCAGTTGGTGACATTAGGTAAGCTTGAGGGGCTCATGAGACTGCAGTGGAATGATGGGTATTCTGTGGCATGGTGATTAAAAATGGAGACACTAAGTCTTGGTCTTAATCTCTCTGTTTTAGGGCTCCAAGTATTGGAGGTATTCTGAAACTGAATAGTTATCAAAAACAGTTTGAGATTTGTAAACAATATGGGCACCACATGACAATCAGTACCTGTGGATTGGTCATTAATCTACTCAAACAGCTATAACTTGCGAGGATTTATACAAGAAAAGCAATGTTCAGGCAAGATTCTGAGGGAATGTGCAAAGTTTGGAGTGTGGTCATTCATACGGTGCAGGTTCACCAGGGTTTTGTACAGGGTTTGCCAGCAACCATTAGCCCCGTGTCAAGCTGAAATTTGGTGTACTGCATCGTCGTGCTATACTGTAAATGGATTTCTAATGACGTTTGGGTTACTTAAACAACATGGCCACCATCAGCTAATCAGCTTTCAGTAGGCATTTCACACAGTTAGTGTTCACTTAACAAAACTTGAACAGTGTGTTCAGCTATGGACTCTTTATTCTTCTCTCTAACTTGCTAAGAACTGGCCATTAAGGGGGCTATTTGCAAAGGGTGCTTGAATCTGGCAGATTGCCGCTTGCACCTATATTTATTTTATTTTATTGCAACTTGTCGAAGTACATACTGTAACATGTTGTACCATCAGGGGATGTTTGGGGGTGTCCTCCATGTTCAGACTCGTTTTATAATGTGTCTGTTTCTATGGTAGCAGTAATAGCAGTTAGACTATCTTGGGCCGCGATGTGTTACGTATCCATAATGACATATGATGTGTGCACCAAAAAACTCTGGCTAAATCTGACCTGGACATCTCTGACTGTGAATTACTGTTATGGGATTGGCAGAGTGACTTCACTGAACACAGTGTTTTAGAGTAATTCCCCCCAGACTAAATAATAATGCTTATTTTATTTTTAACACCAAGTCCAATTCACTGCAGCTTTAAGATTTTTTTATGTAGGTTAAAACACAACTGCCTCAATTCAGAAATATCGACAGCTTTACCAATAATGAATTCTGGCTGTATCTGGCTAAATAATCATTGAAATCCTTCCATTCTCTTTGTTTTTAACTTTGCTATTAATACAGCTAATTCTTGTTTGAGACTCTGAATGAAAGTGCACACTAATAACACCCACGGCATCTCTTAATTTAGCTGTGTTCGTCACTGCAGCGGATACTTTTTAAGGCGTTTGCGCAATATCACCTTGGACTAATGAGTGAGCTCTGCTGTAAAGCTTAGCATTGAGCTTTCAATCTTTTGAGAATACTGCACGTATTGTTGTTGTTGTTATTTCTATACTGAGTTTAAGCAATTGTCAGGTTGGAGGATGGGTTAAGAGTGTTAGATTGCCTGAAAAGATAAACATCTTGAGTCTTTCCATTTGCTTTATGACAAATAAATGTATTTTTGAGTGGTCATTTGCATAAGCTGTAACATTTAGTCCAGTAATTTAATTTAGCCATAATGCATACATTTCTCCCAGTCATAGACTTGCCCATACTTACATTTTGTGAACACAGCACCTGATAGCACGATCGGATAATATGGCAAATATAGAATGTGTTTTCACCATACACAATATGTACCCTGAAGTTGTACCCTGAAAAAACGAAACACTTGCAAAAGGAAAAAATATTGTGAGAAAACATATTATCATCCGGTCAACTATTTATCATCCAGTCAACTACTTAGACCGTGAGGGATCATGGAAGTGGACTTCTTGATAGTAACGAAGCTCTCAGAGAAGAGTATCCTGACTTAACACTGGGATCAAATTGGCAGTCTACTTTTTAACCTCCCAAACTTTAAGCAACCACGGAAAGCTCTACATTTCCACTCTTTACTCTGTTTGCTTAGTATATTTGTATTGTTTTCCATGGTGATACTTGATGATAAGCATTAGGATGTGGAAATGTAAAGGGGCCTAAGAGGATAAAGAAGAAACACACCAGTTGAAAAATCTGACAACTTGTCAACTTGGCCCTAATGTGTTCTGTTGGTGGAAAGTTCAGGAATAAAAAGTTCTCTGGCTCCAGTAAATAGCCAGGATATTATTAACATTAACATTTGAATATTGAGCCTAATATTTGAGTCGTGTCATAAAATAAATTTGTGCTGAGGGGGTCAGTGGAATTATTTACAGCTAAAGGAGTCCCTGGCTGCAAAATGTCTGAGAACCCCTGTCTTAATGTATAAAAACCATATACATGTGGGGTTTTATAGTTATTATTATGTTTGAGGTATAAGCAGATGCAGGTGTGAGAGATGACCCAGAGTCCAGAGGGGACCTGGAATCATTGACTGGCTACCACTGTTCCTGCTGCCTTGACAGCATGTCAGAATACTCTGTCTTGTTGTCATCTTTTTATTTATTCATCCTCCACCTCCTCATTCACTCTGTCCTCTCTTGTTGTCTGCCCACTTGCTCAGTCCGGTCACTCTTCACCCTGCCTTCCTTATTCAGCCACCCACCTGCTGTCTGCTCTGGGCAATCATCCTCAGGTAGAAAACTGTCCTTACATAGCATTTCCTCCATACACTTCCGGTAACTTGGCCAGCTGACCAGTTTATTTTTGAAGCCCTGTAAATGCTAATGAGCTTTCTATAAACAGCAGCGGGATTTACCTCAGGCACTCCCATTGGAATGACATGTTCTTTCGGCATTGATACCAACTTGAGTGCTGTATTAAAGATTTAGGTTGCACCAAAAGAAGATAAAACTATAAAGCTCTGCTGTAAAACCTGGCAGGCAGCAAGGTAAATGAGGACATAGGAGGCAGGCTTTGGAAAGAGTTATATGAATTTTTTTTTTTTTTTTTTGCTAATTTCTAAAAGTGCACTTTTCAGAACTTCATTCAGCAAATTAAATTACTTTAAAAGAAACAAAACAAAAGGCACATGCACATGCATAATATTTCCACTGCTGTCCGTCTGCTCATATTCAAGGTCAGTTCTGCCTGCATTGGCTCTCTCTTGCAGGGTCAACAGTCAATCACCACAACAAACACACACAGACTATAAATAAATTTTATTTTTAACCAGGTACAGGTGTAACAACTCACTCATCACCCACTCGTTCCCTGCCACTCCTCCACAGTTGTTCACACACCAGCTAAATTTAGTGATCATTCTGATCTGGAAGCTGCCTGGACATGGACTAATATGCTAAAAAGCATGCTTGATGGGCAGCCCTCTGTCTACCACTCGAAGTTACTCCAATCATGAAAAACAAAACTCAGCAGTACAAGAGAATTAGGATTGTTCAAATATGCAAACCTACAAAGCAACCAATGTAAAGACTGACTAGAGTAGGCTATGCTTTCTAGGCTACTTCTCGCTGTCTAGTTTGTCATTCAAGCACAAACACAGTTTTGGTAAAAGCTTTATAGCAAAAAAAAAAAACTATGAGGTTCATAATTAAAATACGCAAGCTTTACTCCAGAATTGAAAGGGAAGAAATTGAGACAGAGTTTATGTAGATATTGGGTTGTACTGTATATTGTACTGTATAATCATTACATCCCATCTGGTTGTAACACACCAAGTTTACATTAAGGTAATGTTTGTAAATTAGTTAATATGTTAAGCCAGCCAATTAAGCAACAAATTAATTGAATTATTAATTAAATGAATGACCTGCTATAGTGTGCAATGCAATAATGACCCTCTGAGGCTATATTTGGGCTCACCAGTTTGAGGATAAGTATGGATAGTGGCAGTGATGGAGTAGCAAGTGATAATCCAGGAGTCACATAGTGCACAGTGGAAAAAAAACTCAATTATAACTTCCAGTTTTCTAATTAAAACATTTCCTTTAAGCTTTGAAGGCATTCTTCCATCTACATAGGGGACTTTCACAGTTATTAGCCTATTTGCCGAGTCCAAATCAACCCAAAATTAACATTTTTTGTTTTCAAATCTCCAGAACACATCACATTGCTGCAGCTCTGTCCTTTGGCTCAGTTTGTGCCTTGCGGCTCAGTTTAACAGCTTGCAACCCAAAACACACCGCATGTTTGATTCACTTTCTGCAGTCGGGTCAATTCAGAGTCAAATTGCTTTCACACTGCATTGAAACTGCACTACAGCTCGATTGGAAGCGGACCAGCGGTCAATTCAAACAGACCAAATGCTGCATATGTGAAAGGATTCTTAACCTATTTTGGCATTAATAGAAAAGCAGAAAAAGAAAAGAGTCCAAAACATAGTATTAGATTTGACTTTACCAATATAAAGCATTCGGTTTGTTTATAGCAATGCTGAATCTTAACCAGCAGTCCTCTTCTTAAATTCTTAACGACCACCAAGTCCAGACTTATTTGAATGTTTTTATATAAATATTAATCAGCATTAACACTGTGGCCAGATGACAAGCAGGACTGCATGATAATCTGTTATTAAGTTGCATTTAGAATTTGTAATTTGCATTGACTAATAAATAAAATAAAAGCTGTGATAGAAGACTCACAATATGATGGACGTCATAGTAGAATTGATCTGATACTATTGCTAATGTATTTTTCATTAAACATTAATGGATTAGATGTGCTGCATAGTAGGACTGGGCAATATTGCAAAAAAAAAAAAAAAATCTCGATTTTTTTCAACTTTATGAACGATTCTTGATTACAATTTCGTTTTTTTATTCTTACATAATGCAATTGAAAAATGACACAATTTATTTATAAAGGTTTTTATTTATTAGAATGGACTTTGGAAAAATAGTAACAGCACTATCTATAGCAAATAGTGCAAACAATGGTTCTTTTAAATAAAGGATATTTAAAGAAAAGATATTTAAAGAAAAACATTATTTGCACTATTTGCTATAGAACACTTAGTGAACCCTTCATTCTCAACAGCGTAAATGGGGACAATGTCTTTCGTGACACGAAATGCCACCGTCACTGAGAAGTCAACTTGGGGTGGTATTGTCAAATCCGAGTTCCTTCCCCGTTTACAGAGTGACGCCAATCAACATGGCTGCACACATCATCAGACATAAACAAAACGAAACTTCTTACTCTTAAATGAGTTATACTGTATATACAAGTATTAGCTTTAGATTAATCAACATTCAGACATATTTATGTTTGTTAAACGTAAAACAGTGACTATACAGTTCGCTGTTTGAGTAAGAAACTATTCATCACTCATCCGAGTTGGCTGCTTAGTTTGTTGCTAACAAAATACGAACATGGGGGTTGTCAATTTTCCCACTTCATCTGTCGAAAGTGCCGAGGTCGGAAATGACGTCATTCTGACCGGCGAATTACCACTTAGGATGTAATGAACCGCTGTAGGATGTAATGCGGCATTATATTTTACATAAACTTGTTCATCTGACTTTTCAAACCTGTACCAATTCCATATCTCTGAAGTGATTTTTGAAGCTACGAGCTCAGTCCTCAGTGAAGTGCTGCCTGTTTATCTTGGTGCTTTTTTAAAATCTAAGTGTGCAGTGTGTGGGAGAAATGCAGGCTGTAGGAGGCGTTTATCAGGTTAAGAAGGCTGTGTGTTTCCTTCATCTTGGTTTAAACTTTTAAATAGCATTTATGAATGTTTTAAGTACAAATTTAAATATGCATATATAAAAACATGTACAATCTCGATTAGAACATTTTGAAAATCGAGTAAAAACATTCATTTGAATTAACCTAATTAATCGTGATAATCGCCCAGCGCTACTGCATAGTATGAAGGTTTACAAACGGAGAAACTTGGGCTTTTTGTAAAGTCAAATCCCTGAGGCTTGTTGCTGCCATGTTGACTCATGGTTTCTTCATACATGACAACATGCACTGTTTGAGTTGCACTGGTTAACTGCAAAAGAGAAATGTACATCCATCTAATGCTTGTCAGACCAAAGTCTGTCATTTTGTGTTTAAGTGGTTGCTTTAGTCATGCCTGAGGTTCTGGCTTGCTTTAGTACTAGTTTTTAAGAAAAAAAAAGAGTGACCTCACTGAAGCTCATTGAAGCTCACATTGAAGACTTTATTACTTTAATTATCAGAGAGCCGATTAAGTGTTAAAAATAGACCTGGGCATTACAGTACAATTGTCAATCTTAACATTGAAAAATAAAGTGAAGAAATTGCTGAAATTGTGCTGTTACTGTTCGGAATAAATGTTTTAGAAATTATACAATTTATCCATCAAATATGACTGAAGCCTCCAAACAGAGCAGCGGCAAGTTTCACGCAGAGCAAGAGTCCCGTTTGTTTTACTTACTGTCATCTGTGGCTGGATTTGGGCCTTCTGAGTTCATTCTTAGTTTATTCTTAATATTTCTGTTTCAGTCTTTTTATAGAATCTCCATAATCACATCCATAACTCAAAAAAAAGGTCTCCTCACTAACACGAGATCATACCTCAGCAATGTACCAGGAGTGGACAAATCAGAAATTCATTGCTAGGCCAACTAAAAGCTCCAGTGTGCTGCCCAGTCCCGTGTTTTGCTTACCCAGAAACATAATCGAATAGGCTACAAAATGGTAGAATGACAACATATGCCAAGCTACATAGTTAAGTGCATTAATTTCTTAATTAAGAAATTATTTAATAAATTAAGAGAAAGAAAAGTGAGCATATGATTTTTATTCTGTTCTAAAAAGAAGTTCCTAACATAGACATCTGGTCTGTGCTCTCGACAAAAGAGTCAGGAAGTTGTTGGTTTCGGCTATGAGATGTGGTGTTCCTTACATTAATATCACATTAATAGCATGTAAATTCTATTAATTGAATCTGGCTAGCGTATTTATGTTCTCTTAAAATGTTTAAACATGAGGCGTGTTGTAGTAAGACAGAGTTATGAGGGCTTTTACATACATTTTGTTTTCCTCAGTTTCGTTAGTGTTTCCATATACTTGCACATTCCTGATTCTAAAAATATTCTGTCATCCTTGCGTGTTGATGAATCTGTCCAGTAAAAAACATTCTCCCGACAGCCAGATCACGCCTCGACCAATGGGTGTAGTGCAGCAGGTGGTGTGATTAAGCATGCACACCAGTTACTCAATAAATAACTCTAAAAATCCACTATCACACCACCTGTGCATAATACATACCATCAAACCCACACTTTTTGTGACCATGTAAGTCTCTTTCGCATTATAATGTTTTCTACAAGGATTTTAAGATTCACAGCTTTGTTGTCACTGTTTCACTGCTGCAGTGAAGATTAGCAACTTGTCGCTTTATGGGAGATTGAAAAATTATAATCCATTTATGACATCCATCCAAATAGCAAGCGGGATTCATGTAATAGAGATGAAATTATTTTTGTGTGACGTAGACAGGCTAGGTGATTCAACCTTAGCTAGTTATTGATTCGTCTCAGAAAGAACCATCCTTATTGGATATAACACCTGAATCTCCAAAAAAACCACTGTCCATGTGTTGTCACATTCTTTGATGCATGAATATCTTTTCAATCCTCAGAAGAGGATTCTCTGTTCATATCAAGCATAAGAATTGTAAAAATGTGATCTGAGTGACTTTGACCGTGGATGGTTGTTGGTGCCAGACAGGTTGCTTTGAGTATTTTAGAAACTGCTGATCTTCAGGGATTTTCACACACAACAGTCTCTAGAGTTTGCACAGAATACTGCGAAAAGATTAAAAAAAAAAAAAACATCAAGTGAGTGGCAGTTCTGTGAGCTGAAAGGAAGGCTATGGTAAATCAAATAACCACTCTTTACAACCATGGTGAACAGAAAAGCATCTCAGAATGGACAAAAGGTCAAAACTAGGTGGTGGTGGATGAGCTACAACAACAGAAGACCACATCAGGTTCCACTCCTGTCAGTCAAGAACAAGAATCTGAGGCTATCATGGGTGAAGACTGGAAAAAGACCAGTTGATGTTTTTCCTAATATTTTACCGTCCAGTAAATCCTCAGTGAAGAAATGAGCCAAGACATATCATTTTTCAAGTCATTTGATCGTTTTTCCTGCTGGGTTTTGTATATATACGTTGTGATTTATTTTTTTTTTTGTCTCAATTTTCACAACCCTTAGGATATCTGATATATAATTCATATATGATCTTTAGGGAGCGCACACATCTGTGTGTGAGCGCCAGATCCTGCTGGCATGCAGTCTGTCATCATACCTGACATGAAAGGATTGTAGGCTCATTCTTAGTCCTGACATGTCTTATGTTGGTGTATTAATAGTCTGTGGAAGTGATGGGTTGAAAATGATTATATCACCTTTATGGCCATTTAACTATGCTCCTTTCATCATGAGCTTTCTCTTCTATCTCTCCATTTTATATGACCAGAGTCGGAGAATCTAACTGCCTTTCTTATGGCCTTCCCTAAGAGACCTGTTGCGCGGTGACGCTCGTCCTGAATGCTCAGGGTTATTGTATTGCTTATACTGATATTGTACACCCACTCGGAAAACCAATCCTCATTTCTGTCTCTCTCTTGCTCTCTCACTCTTTCTTTTTCCTCCCCTCCTTCCTCTGTGTTGATGCACATAGCAGAGCAGGCTTGGCTTGGAGCTATTCCCACCCACACATGCGCGCACACACACACACACACACACACACACACTCTAAAGCTTGTCATCACATTTACATCCTGAATTGAGGTGTGTGCATCTGTGTGTGTGTGTGTGTGTGTGTGTCTATGCATGGCATCAGCACAAAGCAGGTAAACAGAATGATGTGCAATTTGCAATCAGAAGCTTCCACAGCCCCAGCATACATTTACCATGTAATTAATATTCCCCTGCCTGTGTGTGTGTTTTATGACCAATTAAAGTGTTAAGTGTTCATTATGAGGAACATTAGTGGACTGCCATGTGACTCTCCCTCACACTACATCATGGTGTTTCTTCTGATTTTTTTCCCAATTTCATTCTAGCCAGTTTCCATCCACCAGCTGTATTGAGGAGGAAGGCCAACACGTGCTTTCTCCAAAAGACTTGAAGCCACCCGTTGCATGTTTTTTGAACTGATGCCCATGCAGCGTCATAGATCTTCAAAGTCCAGTGCAAGATGCCTAACTATGTTAATACAAGCTAACTGCTTAGATCAGGGTCCCTGGTTCGATCCTGAGCTCGGGTTGTATATGTGCTCCCTGTGTCCGTGTGGTTTTTCTCCGTGTTCTCCAATTTCCTCCCGCCTCCCGACAACATGCTGTTCTGTGGATTTGGGAAAGTAAATCTCCTGTAGGTATGAACGATTGTGTGAATGTGTGTGCATGGTGCTCTGTGATTGACTGGCATCCCATCCAGGGTGTATTCCTGCCTTGTGCCCACTATCCCCAGGATTGACCAGCATCACTCTAATCACCAGATTGAGAAGGTAACAACACCATTTATCCAACGCCAATCATGGATCTCCCACCTGGAGCATGAAACCCTGGATACTGATGACACGTGTGATCTCTGTGTATGCACATATCTATCTGTTTAAACACCTATCTATCTATCTATCTATCTATCTATCTATCTTTGTCTGTCCATCATTCACCCACCTGCTCATGCACACTCAGTGGATTTTACTAGTTACAGTTTTTACAGATTGAACAAAAAGCTGCAAAGCTTAGAGCCTTCCTCAAGGAAATGGAGAAGGATCAGATGGATGAGCTTTTTGCCAAATTAGACAAGCAACACATTTCCAGATACCTTCTTTTCTCTCCTTCCTTGCAACTCAGTAAATACTGCTAAGAAACACATTTCACATGAGAGAAACCCTGAAAGTTTTTAGTTGGACTATGGTGGCTATTGGCAATAGCTGACTATCAATATGTTGATAGTAATTTGTGTATCAATTGCCTAATTACAATACTATCTCAATACTGCTGCGTACACATTCATTCATTCATTCATTCATTCATTCATGGTTGTGATGGATGCAGAGCCTATCCTGGGAACACTGGGTGTATGGTGGGAATACACCCTGGACAGGACACCATTACACTCACATTCACACCTAGGGCTAATTTAGCATAGCCAGTTCATGTACCACCATGGTTTTTGGAGTTGGGAGGAAACTGGAAAAAACCAACATGGACACTGAGAGAACATGCAAAACTCCACACAGACTATTACCCAAGCATAGGATCGAACCAGTGGATGCTGGAGTTATGAGGCAACAATGCTACTTGCTGCTCCACCATGGAGCAGTTCTGGCCGCCGTGTTTTTCAGATTTTGAGATAGAGCTATGAAATTGCCATTGAAAGACATGGCGTGTCATTTTTGTCCGGAATACAAGCTCTGTGAAGACAGCTGTCCTTACACTACCTTGTGAATGGGAATGAGTTGACTCTTATCCAAAAAGTGAGCCATCAGTATTTGATATTTGGAAGTGTAATATATGATAACAGTATCTGGTGTGGTGATTATCTTAATGTATTATCTACCTAAATATTGGCACTTACCTAATGAGTCCTGAAGAAGCGCTCGCATAGGTGTGGTTTAATTACTGTGAAATGTGTTAATGGCGAGAACCTGGTTTTAAATCTGTTGTACTGAATGAGCGGCGCTAATCAATACGTCTCTCATAATCGACCAGGTAATTAAGACACGGTCAGCTTGCATCTTGTTCTCGAAAGAAACCCCTCCTCCACAATTTAGATTTCTTCTAGCCTCTATATGAATAAGAAGTTTGATGATGTCGCCTGTATGTATCACGACACTATTCTGTAAAGTTAAGTCTCTCTTGGGGAATTTTCTACATTTCTTCAGTTTCTTGCAGTGTATCTCATGAGCGATCCTTCTGTTCTCCTGCTGGTTATTTACCACCCACCTAGCTGCATTTTTTTTTTTTTTTTTTTATGAAGAGCTTGGGGAATATCTTTGTAGGATATAAACTGATTGTGATTAGGTTTTAGTTACTGGTGGTTTTAATATTCATATGAATATGAATTTTACGGAAGCAGCTGAGCTCCTTTTCATACATAAAAACAGATTTGTTCATCACTCTCTGAACTCTAATCTGCACTTGTTTCCACACGTCTTTGATGAATGATGTTTTTTTTATAAGGACAAACTGCTTCTGTGGGACTTTTTGTGTTGATATACAGTACACTAGCTGGCTATCTAGTTCATTCTTCCATTCATCTTCACTAAGTGCTTTATCGTGATAAGGGTAATGCTATATCTGGAGCCTATCCTTGAAACTCTAGGTGTGAGGCTGGAATACACCCTGGATGGGACGTCAGTCCATCACAGGGCACCACATACACACACACACGCACACACACACTCACACACTCATTCACATTGACATCTAAAGGCGATTTAAAATTGCCGAACCACCAACAGCATGTTTTTGCGTAAGTAGGAGGCAACCAGAAAAAACCCAAAGGAAACGCATATGTGAGAACCCAACCCTGAAGCTGCGAGGTGGCAACACTTAAATTACACACTAAATATATTTCTTAAAATGTAGGCTCTAGCAAAGAGGAGGCTGCTTCCGTTAGCTTTGCCTTTGGAGCCCAAAAAAAGAGAGCAGGAGATGCTTCTGCTACCAGACAGCATTTACTGCATGCAGTCACAAGTAAAGTGTTTTGCTGCAGCTAGTTAAAATATTGGAATATACGGAAATATTGACATAGAAACATCACTGATCTCTGATTTGAGGTATTGTATAACTTAGCATCCTGGTTGCCATCTTGGTTGTTTTTGTTTGCCACCTGAGCTGCAACCTGATTGGTAGGAGGATGAAAAAAAGGGCTTGATCTCACTGAGCGAAAGTTTGAAATGCTAAACTAATGAAAGCAATGACAAAAGAAAAACACCAGATTTATTAAAACCTGTCGTATTCTGACTGTCTTGTGATCACGTGTTTATGTGAACATAGCCAAGTCTATTTAATATTACATTTAAAAAACATATTAATGTGTATTAATTTCTCCTTGTATTTGAGCTGCTGTGAATGAATGATTTGTCAAAAACATTCAAATATGCACACTGTCCTAGAAACGTTGTCAGCCAAAACATGTTTTGTTCTTGTTTTCTCTGATGACAATAAGCCCCTCTGTTTATCCATCCATCCCTCCCTCCATCCGTCCATCCCTCCAGCCATCCCTCCATCCATCCCCTGTTAGGCATTTGACTTAGCAAGATTGAAATTAATAGAATCTAATATTAATAGAAATAGAATCTTTTGCAATCTAAAATTAATAGAAATAGAGATTTATATGAGCCAAATCTAGATTTGTTCCTGTTTATTGATGACAGTAAGTCCCAGTGTGACCTAAACCTGTCTATGTATCTACTGTATGTATCTATACATTTATCCATCCATCCATCCATCCATCCATCCATCAGTCCCCAATTAGGCAGTGAAACGCACTGTGAGGCTATGATATAATCATGAACATTTCCTATTGTCTCTGTGTGTGTGTGTGTGTGTGTGTGTGTGTGTGTGTGTGGTTGAATGTTCCTGTGCCGTGATCCCCCTGTTGGCTCTGTGTGTCAAAATCTTTCACTTCTGAAATGGAGGCTGTAACCATGGTGATCCTACAAAGAGTTGGAATTCAGAAAGAAAAAACTATACTGTTTAGTGGGCAAGAGAAAGAGAGAGAGAGAGAGAGAATGAGAATGAGAATGCAAGTGCTCTACTGTGCCATCCTGTGAATACACACACTTGCCTTGACATTGGAGATCTTCCTCGAAATTTGCCTTCACGAAGCATTTATCATACAGATGTCAATAATTTCCCTTTCGTGCTGGACGTGTCCTATTCTCCTCCGTCATCACTGTACCTTAAACCAACTCACTCAGTTACATTAAAGAGCTTTTCCAGTAAAAAGCTTTTCCAGTTTGTAATTTTTAGAGCTATCTGCTGCCTGAGATGTGATTTGCAAAACAGTTAATAATAACAGGCCTTCCACTTCACCCCAATGAAACAAATCTCCAATGAGGAACTTCCTCTGTGTTTGTCTCCTTCAACAGTTTTGCCTTGGCTGTGGTGGGGCTAATTTCTGGGCCAGAAAAATTGTATTAATATTGCGAATCACAGTTGTTGTAAATCCTTCCTCAAACATCTCATACATCCTTTCAACAAACTCAGTACTGCTTGTTTTTCCTCTTCTGCACATGTACAATAGATATAAAAAGTCTACACAATGTTTCCAAAACATTAGATGTACCGTGGAACACCGTGAAGGCCATCATCAACAAATAGAGAAACTGGAGCACCACAGTGACATCATCAAGAACAGGAAGTGCCTCTAAAATTTATAAAAAGACAAGACAAATACCAGGGAGGCTGCCAAGAGACCTACAGCAACATTAAAGGTGCTGCAGGAACATCTGACAAGTACTGATTACCCTCTGAATCTGAGTCTGGGCTATGGGGTACGGTGGCTAGACAGAAGCCCTTTCTCACAAAAAAACTTCCAAGATCAACTAAATCACCTCAAAAATGTGGCAAAATGTGTTATGGTCTGATAAGACTAATTCCAAAAGGTATAATAATTCCATAATTCCAAAAGATATGTTTGGCACAAAAAAAAAGCACATCAACGAAAGAACACCATACTCACAGTGAAGCATGGTGGTGGCAGCATCATGCTTTAGGGCTGCTTTTCTTCGGCCAGAACTGGGGCATTTATCAAGGTGGAGGGAAGCATGAATAGCTGCATATACCAGTCGATTTTAGTGCAAAACCTTCAGGTGTCTGCTAGGAAGCTGAAGATGAAAAGGAATTTCACCTTTCAACATGACAGTTGACCCAAAGCGTACCTCCAAATCAACAAAAGAATGGCTTAACCGAAAGATGATCAGTGTTTTTGAATGACCTGAATCCAACTAAAAATCTGTGGGGTGACCTGAAGCAGGCTGTGCACAGCAGATGCCCTCACAATTTAATGAATCTAGAATGCTTTTGGAAGGAAGAGTGGGAAAATATTGCCAAGTCAAGATGTGGCACGCTGATAGACTCTTAGCCAAAAAGACTGAGTGGTGTAATACAATCAAAAGCTGCTTCAACAATGTATTAGATTAGGGGTGTGCACACTTATGCAACTAGGGTATTGTAGGTTTTTTATTTTTCCTGTTTCGCTGAAAAGTTTCTGATTGTTTTTGACTTAATGTTTATACGTTGTAATTTCATATTGAGGGTAGAAAAAGTTCTGACATGATTTATCTTGGTTTCATTTTTTGTCTAGACTTTTTTATATCCATTGTATACTATAATGTATACAGTGTGTACATTGTATACTATATTTACACTATCTGGTGTCACCCAGAAGAGGACGGGTTCCCTTTCGAGTCGGGTTCCTCTCAAGGTTTCTTCTTTGTGTCATCTCAGGGAAGTTTTTCCTCCCCATTGTCTCTTCTGTCTTCTCATTAGGGATTTAAATCTACATCCAGATTTCTGTAAAGCTGCTGTGACAATGTCTATTGTTAAAAGCACTATACAGATCAAATTAAATTAAAGGTCTATTACTTGCAACCCTGTCTGATTGTGAAACCGTCTGTTGTAAAATCTAAAACCTTACAGTGTTCCCTTGCTTCTATATTCAGCTGTTTTTCTAACAGGATATCTCTGGACCTCTTAATTTTTACAGGTTTAGGAAGAGCTTTAAATAAGGTACATGTGAGGACGGCTGTTGTCATGCCTTCAGTCCTGTTCATACAGATAACATCATTCATCAAACTAGTTAAAAACTAAATCAGTCCAAACATTCAAAAATGCCCTGTCAGATTGGTTTAGAAACTTCTCCAGTACAGGTTTTTATAATGCATAGAGTAAACAGAAAAGGGGTTACAGATATAGGAGGAAATCTGAAAACAAAAAAAAGATATAGTTTCAAAATAACAGCATAATAACCTTGCTAAGGTGTCTTCTATCCATCTTTCAACAACACAATTTTTTCTGGTTTATTATTAGGCTTCAGTTACATGTAGAACAAGCACGTTAAACTAAGCCTGTGCTTTGCCTTGAAGCCTGAACTGCTGTCAAAGCTGCTGTTATGAAAACTTTATCAACACCTTCTGACCAATCAGAATCCAGAACTCAACAGTGTTGTGGTATAACAGAGGATATATTTGAGTTTATAGCCTTGTGTAGTCAAAATCATTAAAAGTTGTGGTTGTGAGGAACTGATTTTTTTTTATCTTCAAACTCTGACGCTGCATGTCTGCACTCTCACGAGACTAAACCCAGACGTTTAATTTTCTTTTAGTTCCTTCTCTCTTTTTTCAAAATGTTGTTTCACATCATCGTAGCACTGTTGGCAAATCCCCACAGTCACGCTCCAGAATCTAGTGGAAAGCCTTCCCAGAAGAGTGGAGCTTATTATAACAGCAAATGGAGAATAAATCTGGAATGAGATGTTCAGCAAGCACATATCAGTGTGATTGTCAGGTGTCCACATACTTTTGGCCACATTGAAGAAGAAGAAGTGTAGTAGAAAGGAGTCAAAAGGAATTTGAAACATGGGAAGGGGTAATTGAAGGAAAGGCCACCTCTGTCCTTTTAGGTCAGACTAATACAGGGGTATGGGTGATGAATCACAGTAGGAATTTTACAATAGGAATAGCAAGTGATTTCTAAGAGTGTATTTTACGTGATTGTACCATTCTCGTTAGTTCTTTCTTTGGTAAGTTCTTGAGTGCTGTGATGCTAAAAGAAATGGATAAATGAATCACAGCCTTGAAGCACACATTTTGCATGCAGAGTGAATTAAAGAGACTCAAACAAGAGATTTTAATTAACTACTGTATTTTGACAGCCGGTTATATGGAACTGTGATCTCTGTTCTATACAAGGTCAATGATTTAGACTTTTTTGTCCTTATTTTGGGGTGTTTTTTTTTTTTTTTTTTTAGAAAAAGCAATGAACATTGAAGCATTTATGAAGAGGCTGATGAAACTACTAAGTTGGACTGTTAATTTATGGCACTTCAAGGAGTTGCTCAGCCTCCATTTCAGTTTCATCTTTGACACAAATCACCAGGGGACCTGGGCCAGAATGACCCAGTAAAGGTGAAACAGCATTATAATTATATTTCCAACCTCTAATTTTAAGAGCTCGCTTCAATTTTGCCAATAATTGATTAAATAAACATTATTTTTATACTTTGTTCAGGTCATAGGGACCCTGAGATTAAGACGGTGAAATAAAAATGATACAGAATTACTGGCCTTCAAAAAAGTGAAATGAAAGTAATTATACTCTGTCACATAAGCTTCATTTATTATTTGCACTCATATTTGGGCACACACACTTTTTGTGCATCTATGCCCATATATAGCTTAATACAAATTGTACTCCTGCCATTCTGAGGTCTATAAACATCTCTTCAGTGACTACTGACCATGCTGCATTATCTTATTTACCTACAGGATAATTATTCCAGTGAGAAATATATTCTAACTTATAACTTATATTCAGGATTCACTCTTCAGGTGTTTTTAAGCACCAAAGATCTGGAGCAGATCTTTTACTTTACTTTTACTTTTACATTACTTTTATATAATTTTTATGACTGTAATTCTCTATTTTTACACATTTTTATTATATAACAATTGTATTGTACACATTTATTTTATTATATATACTTTTGACCTTTTATTTTATTTTGTATTGTCCTTCTTTGTCTATTTGACTATTTTATTATTGACTGCATTTTGTTTTTTATTTCTCTATTTTTTTCTTTCTTACAGCCATTATTTACTGCACTAATTTTAACCTATTTTTCTATTTTATTTTTTATTACTTTTTTCCTTCTATCTTGGTTCCTCTCGTTTTTTTCCTCTTTAGCTCCATTGCGCTCTCTCTCTCTCTCTCTCTCTCTCTCTCTCTCTCTCAGCAGGAAGTTTTTTCTCAGCAGTGACACCTTTGGCATTCTCACTACGGGTTCAGGCGGTAGATGTTGTCTATGGGCCTGTTTACGACTGGTATTAATGTGTTTCGCGTAATTGGTCATAAATGATCATCGCTAAGTACAAGTGTGAACAGTGTGCTCAGCTCACACAAACCATGAGCAGAGGTAGTAGTGTAAAAACTAATTTGTCCCAGTCCGTCCCTGACCATATCGATACTCTGCCTAGGTTCATGTTTTTCAGTAGATTTAAGATACTTTTGTTTATCATCACTGTTGAAATATGAATTCTGCCCACATGATATCTCCTCTCATATGCAGTCTTCTCAGCATTCACCCTGCTTGTTACTACACTATATGGCCTAAAGTATGTGGACACCTGACCATCACACCTATATGTGCTTGTTGAACATCTCATTCCAGATGTATTCCACCTTTGCTGTTATAATAAGCTCCACTCTTCTGGGAAGGTTTTCACTAGATTCTGGAGCGTGGCTGTGGGGATTTGTGTTCATTCAGCTACTGATGTTGGGCGAGGAGGTCTGGGGTTCAGTCGGTGTTCCAGTTCATCCCAAAGGTGTTCAGTGGGGTTGAGGTCAGGACTCTGTGCAGGACACTCGAGTTCTTCCTCTCCAACCTTCACACACCATGTCTTCATGGAGCTCGCTTTGTGCACAGGGGCATCGTCATGCTGGAACAGGTTTGGCTCTCTTAGTTCCAGTGAAGGGAAATTGTAAAGCTACAGCTTACAGAGACAGTCTATACAGTTGTGTTCTTCCAAATTCATGGCACCAGTTTGGGGAAGAACCACATATGGGTGTAATGGTCAGGTGTCCACAAACAATTGACCATGTAGTGTATATGAATGTAGGCTATTTGTGTACTATTGGCTAATTGTGTAGGCTATATTGTGTGAATTAGTCTATACATTCTCACAACTATTCTGTATTTATGACAATATCTAATAATAAGAGACCCTTTTAACACCTAGTGAAATAACAGTTTACGGAAGTTGCATGTATTTAATGCGGCTTTATTAAGAAATGCGGGATGACAGCTTTTGAATATCATTTTGTACTGGTGGTCTAGATGGTGGACTTTAATAAGTATAGGCTTTGGAAGGGGCTGATTTTTAATTTACCTGTATATTCCTCCATCAGATGGTTTTGTTAAAGGAAACATGAGTATATCATTGGACAGTATTTGTTATATTAAAGCTGTTGAATGCACAAATGGTCAGAAAGCTTGCAAAAAAAATCTGCAGTCCTGAGCTTGAAGCTACTATTGGTTAGACATTTTCTAAAAACATAAAATGTATAAGCTAACTCACAGTGATATGTAGAGGATTTGACATGTATGGTATAATAAAACTTGAGGGCAAGCTGTTATAGTAAAATAATCAACAACAGGGTGGTGTGATGCGGCCCGACGTGAAGCGGAGTTACTGTTACAATTATGATGTTGATTATTTTCCTATAAAAGCACATTGTGTATTGTTATCATATATATATACATATATATATATATATATATATGTATATATATG
This sequence comes from Pangasianodon hypophthalmus, assembly GCF_027358585.1. Classification (NCBI taxonomy): domain Eukaryota; kingdom Metazoa; phylum Chordata; class Actinopteri; order Siluriformes; family Pangasiidae; genus Pangasianodon; species Pangasianodon hypophthalmus. The sequence goes on from NC_069718.1 coordinate 6,897,624, forward strand.
TATATATATATATGATAACAATATATATATATATATATATATATGAAGTGAAGTGAAGTGACTTGTGGCCAAGTATGGTGACCCATACTCGGAATTTGTGCTCTGCATTTAACCCATCCAAGTGCACACACACAGTAGTGAACACACACCCGGAGCAGTGGGCAGCCTTTTTTTTTTTTGCTGCGGCGCCCGGGGAGCAGTTGGGGGTTCGGTGCCTTGCTCAAGGGTCTCACCTCAGTCGTGGTATTGAGGGTGGGAGAGACCGCCGGTCATTCACTCCCCCCACCTACAATCCCTGCCGGACCCGAGACTCAAACCCACAACCTTCAGATTCACCTTCGGGTTGCAAGTCCGACTCTCTATCCATTAGGCCACGACTGCCCCATATATATATATATATATATTGTTTTATATATATATAAAATACATTGTTGAATTTTTCTTTATACAACAGTTTGTAAGCAATTACAATGTTTTTATTTATTGTGGAAGATCCATGAAACAAGTTAGTATCTGTTATCACTCACGTTATAGCAGTTATAAACAGTCGCTTCCTCATTCCTCTTTTTTTCCCTCTCTCTCTTGAAATTAATAAGACAAAATAAATTGCAGTTTGTTACCAAGAAGTTCAAAGTCCACCATTCTGAAGACTCTCCAGTGGCAGAAAACCTAGTTACAGCTTTAACACAGACTATTACAAATGTTGACACTGGAGACTCCTTCCAAAAATGTTAAATAAACATCACCTCACAGAAGACTTCACAGTATCAATGAGGCATGTGAAAGCTGCTGTTACAGACAATTACTCAACACCTTCTGACCAATCAGAATCCAGAACTCAACAGTGTTGTGGTATAACAGAGGATATATTTGAGTTTATAGCCCTGTGTAGTCAAATTCATTAAAAGTTGTGGTTGTGAGGAACTGATTTTTTTTTTTTATCCTCAAACTCTGACGCTGCACGTCTGCACTCTCACGAGACTAAACCCAGACATTTTATTTTAAATGCTGGTTCACATCATTGTACCATTGTTGGCATTTCTGTATTATCAAGTTCTGTTCAGAGTCGTGTAATGCTACCACAAACGGATGAATGATTATTTTTAATTTGTAGAAAAAGCAATGAACTATGAAGCAGATACATGCATAGGAAGGCTGGTGTCATTCTCACTATATAGATAGAGACAGGGGTATTAGCCTCTCCCTCTCTTTCTTTCTCTCTCTCTCTCTCTCTCTCTCTGTCTCTCAGCAGGGTGATCAAGCCTGTCCAGGTTTTTCTTTATCTCCTTTTAATTACTGAGCCTTACACAAGGGTTTAAGCTGTTACACTGTGTGTGCATCTGTGTGTGTGTGTGTGTGTGTGTGTGTGTGTGTGTGTGTGTGTGCGTGTGCGCGTGCGCGTGCTCAGCTCCTCAGTCTCCAGCACTGATGGAGGAAAAAAGGAACAGAGCGCAAGTATGAAGGAATCCATGGATATAATGGGAAAAACAGCCTTTATATAAAGATCTGTAATAGGGATGGAATAATAAATGATGCATTTGTTGTATTGCAACACAATATCATGTTTTACTACATTACAGCTTCGTAGCTAACTTATTAAATCATATATATCATATATCCTAAATCATGTACACACACACACACATACACATATATATATATATATATATATATATATATATATATATATATATATATATATATATATATATATTTTTTTTTTTTCATTAGTATTATTTCCTCATACCTACATACTGCCACACCATTAATCCATAATCAGTCATTAGTCTTAGGAACAGATGTGCTTCTTTTTTATAAACATCTCATGCTCATTTTGATCAACATCCAGTAAAAAATTAGCCACTTTTTTTTGCAGAAGAACTCTCAAATTGAACAGCTGGTAACTGGCGGAGTGGGTTGATGCTGATGGCTTCCTTTGGCTTTCTCAAAAGATGAAAACTGTCTAGTGTTTAACAGTCCAGCTGTCCCTGTCACAGGGTTTCAGCTTCCAGCCGCTGATTCTCTTTCCTCAGGCACTTTTTACCTTTTATGGAAGATTCTGTCATGTTTTGTGACACTATCTTCCTTGGTACTGTCTCCTCTGTAGTTTGAGCACAGACCATTCAACCTTTATACAAATTGATCCATACAGTCCAAGGTAACTTGCTTCTCTGGCACACTATCATGGTGATTTTATCTTATCTTTAGCTTTAGTATATACAGTGTAAGCATTTAGTCTTGAGGTGAATGCGTGGTCTGTTTGCAGCGTGGCTCTATATGGATCTGAGTTTTGGTTTCTAAATTCTTAGATTGATATACATTATAAATCTGGTGCTCAGTATATAGGTGTATACACTGTATTATGGCTAGGCATGTCTCAGATTGCATACCTCACATACTTTTAATACAAGTACCATATTCACTGGGAAACTGGGAAATTCAGTGCGATATGGTGCATTATTAATAATCAAATGATGTGCAATAACCACCAAAAAAAAAAAAAAAGTGTGGAACATTTCTGCACTTGGCAGCCATAGTGGAAGGTTTTAATGGATGAGAAGATGCTGAAATTTGAATTTTTTTTTTTAAATGTCTGTCGCATCAACTAAGAACACCACTACACACCAGATACAAATTTGGCACAACATCTTAGAGCTAACATTTTAGGTTTTAAAGTCGGTTCCGGTGGAGGCTATGCAATTATGCGAGTCTGTCATTTGCAGTTAGTGCAGAATGTTAGTGTTCGATTTGGGATGTTACTACGCATACTAAATAATCAAGCCCATAGTGTACAATCAAGGAATGTTGGAAGAGTGCAGGAATTTGCAAGTGCAGACCAAGGCCTGAAATAAATAACATAAAAATCCTGGGAGAAGAACCTGGAGGACTTGGATTCAAGGATTGAGAGTTTTGTTATCAATGTGCTTGACACAATGAAATTCTGTTAGTGACATCCACAGCTGATGTCTAAGCAATTATACAAAATTACAAAAAGACACAAAAAATACCCACTCCAATACAAATGACAATAAATAGACAATAAATATAGGTTTAAAAAAAACAGTATAGTACAAAACAATAAAAGTGCAAAGAGCAGCAAACAAATATTGCACATACAAGACAAATATGAGATGGATATTGTACTCATGGCCAAATATTGCATGTATGCAGCTTTGACTGTATGCACTACATAGCCAGACCCACCACTAATGTCTCTTGGGTAGAAGGAGAGAAAGGAGAACGTATAGGAAATTAACTAGGAAGAAGGTGGAGCTTCAGAGGTGAAGCTTCAGAGGTGAACTTTCTCCCAAACGTCAGTTATTTCCTAACTCCGTTTTGAGGTTGTGGTGTTAGGGAGGTACAGTTTGCATGGTCAGTTGTAACTAACTAGCATTAGGAGTCAAATGGTATAAAATCAATACTTCTGGTGTACATCTTGTTTCCCTATAGACTTCAGAATAGAATTTAATAATTAAGTATGAAATGAGACCAAATGTCTCAAAGTGGCATTTCAGTCTATTCCAGGTTTGTCACGTAAACAAAACAGTTTTTTTTTCTCCGTCTCATACACTTTGTGTCATATTTCATGCGTAAACACAGCAGCAGCCGTGCCATTAAACGTGTCATCAGCCAATCAGAGTTGGTAACATGCCTTGTTTCAGTCTTTTCTAGTGAGTTGAGTCACCCGCCATTTGTGACTCAGGTCAGCATTTTTCCAAGTAAGCTCCCGTGAACCAATTATCAGGGTTCACACTTTCTTAGGCCAATATACTAGTGAGCAAACCAGCACTGATATAAATATGGTCTAATGCAGATGATTTTCCTATTCTTAACACAATCGCAAGACATGTAATGAAAGATAGGCCACACAATCTACAAATTTGAAAGGTAATCAGCAAATAGGAATGAAGTCATAAACCTATCAAAAAGAATACAGAATGCAAAAGTGTGACGTTAGTGATGAGGCAGGGCTGGTGACTAGTAGACTGGGGACTGAGAAAACCCATTCTGGCTGGAAAACCCAATCAAGGCAAGTGTGGAATGTGACACACAGCTTTAGTGAGTGCAGTTTGGTGATTTTCCTGCTCTGAAGCAGACGTATTTAAACTGTGAGGTGTAAAGGAATTGATTGCTTGGGGTGGAGTGAGGGATGAGATGGAAAACACCAAAAATAAGTATACCTGTATCAGAGCTGCCAACCTTTACGCATTTTGCATAGGAGTGCCGAATTTTAGCATCAGCGTACGCTGGAACATACTCCAAAATATCCCGAAAGAGCTGTTTTTTTTTTTTTTTTTTTTTTTTTTTTAAAAACGTGAGACGAGCTAATCAGTACTATCAGTATTAACTAACACTCTCTCTAAGCCCTGTCCCCTTCCCTCATCTCACATTAGTTAATGTTTTGGTGCATGTTGGCGCTGCTTGAAAGATACACTGATGCTACACCCTTGCGTTCTGTCAAGGTAAATTAAGAATGCTTTGAGTTTTCTGTAAATGGTCAGGGGTTAGGGGCAGCAGTTAAGGCTCTGATCAGAAGGTTGTGAGTTCAGATCCTGGCTTCCCAAACTGCCAGTGCTGGACCCTCAAGCAAGACCTTTCATCTATCAGTTGCAAGTCTCTTTGGATAAATGTGTTGGTCAAATGTAAATGGTCAAAAATGGCATTTCTCCCAGTTCTAAAAACTGACAAGTGGGCCTCATGAGGAAGTAGTTTGAATACATCTGCACTAAAGGTTTATTCACACCAAATGCAATGAGAGATATAAATTTTTTTGAACACCTGCACTAGGAGATTAACACTGCTGTATTACAACGATGCATTTTTTCCTACTACACCTGGTCATTAACAGATGAATTACATCACCAGACTGTGCTGAACTGAGAACGTTATATGACGGCTATCATTCATATTGATGCGTTTGGACTTTTTGACTGACAATTAGGTGCTTTATTAACAAAACTGTCTTTTACATCTGCTGTTTGGCTTCATTGATAAGGCTGTATCTTCAGTCCATTTCTTTAGTTTTAGAGCCACAGGATTACCACTCGGATGTTCAAAAGCACCTTCAGACCTGAAAACAACCTCATTACGTGCCAGCACTGAGAATATTCAGACTTATGTGCTTCCTGCAGGCAGGGATTCAGCACACAGACACTTTTTATGGGCTTTTGGTATCCTTAATGACGTCAAAGAGGTTTCTAAATCTGGGCCTACTGCAGTGTGTTTGCCTTTCTCGCAGATTCCCTCAACTCAACCTAATACCTAAGAATCTTGGAAGCAGAGTAGAATATTTATAACATCTTTATTTTGGCGCTTACTCTGAAGTGATCATGACTGTGCATGCAAAGCTACACTTGCTTCTGTAGGGGTCGAAAATAATGGCCACTTGGTGCGCACTTCAGTGTTATTTTTCAAAGCCAAGAAGGTTGGCTGCCTCACACCCAGTGTTCCCGGGATAGATTTTACATCCAGATCCACCGCAACCCGGAATTAATGACTAAGCATCAAGACACTACATCTCTACCCTAACCAGTTACAGTTCACTTAACCTTTTATTATTATTATTACTTCAATATAATTATATTTGATTTGTCAGCTTTTAAAATCTCCTTAGACTTGATGTTACCTCTGTACAGCATTTTGGTTAAAAAAAAAAAAAAAAGTTTTTAAATGGGTTTTATAAATAAATTTGACTTGACTTATACTGAACTGGTTCTGATTCTGAAAATGCGTAATGTGTAGCCTATAATCATGTGTAATCATGCAGACATTTCTATAACAGCACATCCTGAAGTGTTTTATTCCTCTTATACCACAGATTTCTTTTTTAAATTTACCAAAGAATGACATACTTATGACATATCTGTTTATAGTTACACGTGTTGTGTTTTGTTTTGTGGAATATCCGTGAAACAAGTCAGTTCCTGTTATCACTTGCATTATAGCAGCAGGAGTTGCTATAGAAGGTGGTTGGTGTTGTAACTTCCTCACTGTTGGAGAAACAGAGAGATAAGTATTTATAGGAAGTTAACTAGGAAGAAGATGGAGAGCTTCAGGTGTGATCTTTCTCCCAAACTTCAGTTTTTTCATAACTCCATTTGTTGTTTTGATAAAATGGACAAGATACTTGACATACATTTATAGGTAGCTGAAAGAAAATTAAAAATACCATAAAGAGTAATCACCTCAAGAGCAAAGTTTGTTTCACTCAGTCTCTTCAATAATAATCTTTGTCATGGTTACACGGAATATGGCACAGAACTACAACTCCCATCAGACACTGCACATCACATGTTCACTGCGTGCGCCATGTCACATGTCCACAAGCATCTGCTTGAGCAGTGGTGGCTCAGTGGTTACGGCTCTGGGTTACTGATCAGAAGGTCGGGGGTTCAAGCTGCCACTGTTGGGCCCTTGAGCAAGGCCCTTAGCCCTCTCTGCTCCAGGGGTGCTGTATCATGTCTGACTCCAGCTTCCTAACAAGCCGAGATATGCAAAGCAAAGAATTTCACTGTGCTGTAATGTCTATGTGACAATTAAAGGCTGTCTTTCATGTTTAGGTTAATGAGCACTAGTATTTAAGTCACGTCTTGTACAGCACACGGTGTCTAGCTTTTGTCTTTCGTTGTCAGTTATACCCTCTAGCCTATGTCTGTTTTTTGCCTTGAGATTATAGATCAATGTTGTCTGTATTGTTTGTGTTTTGTTGAAAAATAAAATTAATCTTCACTTGCATCCACCTCCTCCTCTACAAATCCACGGCAACCCTTGAAAGGAGGATTAATTTTTTTTTTCAGCATGTAACCACAAATGTTCTTGATTTGTATGTCCTGTTGTTTGTCAGGAAAATACACTGATATGAAATAAATACACATGATAAGTTTTACTGCACATTCCTAACTGCATTGCTCTACAGCTCTGCTTGTGAGCTACTCCAGACTAGCCCCGAATTTCTGCCCTTGACACTACAATACATGACAAATGGCCGTCATGTCCTGTTCTGTGGAGAGAAACGACCCATCTTCTCACCCATCTTTGATCAAGAACAGACCAAAGAATCTTCCACATATCCTGTCATTTGGTCTTGTTGCATCTTTGATCTGGTGCACTCAAAGTCTCTCAAATTTTTCTTTTGTAGATTAATTGAATTTCTTTAAAGAATAATAATAATCGTATGCCATGTAGTGGACTGGTGTCCCACCCAGGGTATATTCCATCCTCACTCCCAGTGTTCCCGGGATAAACTCCGGCTCCGTGAACCTCACGAGGATAAAGTTCTTACTGAAGATGAATGAGTAATAGTAGTAGCCCTCTAGAATAGTTTCCTCCTGATCGCTTTCTTACAGTTCATGCAGAGGTTCACATTTTCTCTAGTGGAAGCTTTGCTCGTGTGTCTGACCATCTCTCCTCCCCAAACAGAACAGTGTTGTTCATAGTAAATCAGTTTAACAGCATTTCCAATAGCAAGGTTGTACAAGCGTTGTTTCTTTTTAAATCAAGTAGTTGTAAATACTGAAACTACTTAAATAGAACAAGTATCTTTCTCTATACTTCTATACATATTTAACATGACCGTGACTCTGACCAGGATAAAGCGGATAATGAACATGACTGATATTCAACATGTTTTTGAACTGATAGATGAATAAAGAAAATGAAATGAAGTGTTCATCTCCACTAGTGTGTGGAGATTAAAATAGTTTGAACGAGTTGGATGGTAGGAGGTGCTTACTCTTTCATATCAGTGCAGTGGAACTGTTTCTTACAAAATCAGCATGTTTGAATTTGTAAGGTTTATCTTGTAACTGCTAACTACATTGTTAATTTAGGTTGCCCATGTAGTAGGTGTTGGAGATGAGCCATATAAGCGTTCCACTTTTATCAAGCTTGAATAAAATTTAAAAGCCTTGAATCACCTAGTAGTCTGACGAACATACAGCACTATAGTACGTCATATCGGATATTTATTCAGATTCACATGCTTCCAGATAAATGTTTCCTACTGGATGATGTGATTCTGTTTCGTCCTTCTCAGAGGACACAGCAGAAATGGTAACATCCTCATCTCGGTCAAAGCTCCGTTTTTAGTTAACCCTTCTGAGTCTGGAGCTATTTTGCAACATTTTTCATATATATATATATATATATATATATATATATATATATATATATATATATATATATATATATATATATATATATATGTATATGTACTGTGTATATATGCTGTATACGTATATAGATAAGAGACACTTTTCAGACAAAAAAACATAATGAAGGCTGCTGGGTTTCACTGCAGAAATAAGAAGCGTGTCAACAGTCAAAGTCTCCAGAAGAACTGCGGCTGCTTCTGCAAGATGCTCAGTAACACTTACAGCTCATTTCCTTATAAAACTGCACACACTGAGACTACTATTTTTTTTTTAAAAGCAAAGGATCATCACACCAAATATTGACTGTTTACTGTTTACTGCTCTTTATAGTATTTTTTTAATGTAGAAACATTTAGTTTCATTATTTCTGAAGGCATCTTTGCTCTATAGCATTTCTTTGCATGTGCCTAAGACTTTTGCAGAGTACTGTACATATATAAAACCGTTAAAAATGTTTTCCTTGCAGGTGTTTGTTATTTTTTCTTCACAAAAAAGCAAAAAATCGGACATAGGAAATTAAGATTTTTCACAAATGACAAAAAAATGTACAATAAAAAACGGCAAAGTTATTCCAATAATTGCAACAACTGTCTAGTGTCAGTCTTTTTTGTATAAAGTTTTCAACTTGCATCAAGTTTTCAACTTTTCAACACCGAATCAAAACCACACTGAAGTCTCAAGCCAGCACTTTCGACAGAAGTCCATATTAACTAGAATAACAAAGTCGCAAAGCAGTGATGCGACTTTATCATACGGGTGTGACTGGCGACCTCAAAAAGTTAATCAGAGAATAATTCATTCACGTTCACATATCATGCCTGGCTGTTTATTGCTCCACCCCCTTCTTTGATAGACAGCTGAGATCCTTCTACTCTTCTGAAAGATTCTGAATGCTTGGGGCTTTCCAAAGTTAGTTTTGGGAAGCAGTCCAGAAAAAGCTTAAATTTGCTTCTATATATGTGTATATGTCTGTGTGTGTGTGTGTGTGTGTGTGTGTGTGTGTGTGTGGCCCTGCATGTCTTCAGGGTGTATTCTTGCTTCTTGCGCTGTGTTCCCAGGATAGGCTCCGGATCCACCTACCACTCAGACTGAGATAACTTGCTTACTGAAGATTGTACACCTTTATCCTCATCACTTTTACACTTACACGCTTTGCATCCTCTGTCTGTAAAGCCTGCATTTGCATATTGCAATCTGATAGGTTCTTAATAATTATGATGCAATAGTTACCACGTGAAGTCTAACTCCAATGAGACTTCCTGCAAAAAAAAAGGATCTGTAGTCACAACTATACTTTTTTGTCCATTCACAATAATCTCTACAAAAGGATTTAATCATAGAAACATCTTTTCTGGAACATTTAGGGTGAATTTAAAGAGCTCTTATAACATAATTTAGTAGACTTTCTCTGTAGAGGGAATAATTAAAGCATCCACTTTCCTGCTTCTCAAACTATTGCATGGTGTCAAAAAAACGAAACCCTGTGACTCGGAAAGATGTTGATGACTCATCAAAATGATTCATTTCTCACTGCGGACCTGGCCATGAGGTTTCTAGGGTTTTTGACTCAGAGTTGAGGAAAAACTGTCAATTCTCCTTGAAGCACCTCAACCATGACTTCAGCTTGAAACTGTGAACCAGTAGAAAGAAAAAAAAACGAGCATGCTGTGCATCAATCAGAGAGAAGGGTCGTGAGGGAAGGAGGAAGAGGCGTTTTGTAGAAGAAAATCCGAAAACAATCCCAGCTGAGTGTGTGTGTGTGTGTGCGTGTGTGTGTGTGTGTGTGTGTGTGTGTGTGTGTGTGACTCATATTTCCTTTTCTATACTGGTATATTTGGTATATCCCTATTCTGCTTTCTGACTCAGTGTGGCTTGACATATGGAACATGATCTCTTTTTCTCTATATATATATCTACATCTTAACATATATTTACTTTTTAAAAGTTTGTTTCCATGTATTTTGTTTTCTTGTAAGCCTTGTCCTGCAAAAATCCATTTAAAGTTTAGGTTTAGGAATGTTTCTTGTGGAAACTGTGAGGATTTTTGGATCTATGATAATGTGTGATGAAGTATGTCTGGGTCAACCATAGATATGTATGTATTCATATAGAGATAGCTAACTTATGTAATATTTAAACGCGAGTGTAGTCTGGCTTTGCACGCAAGAATGGGTTTTCTTTCTAGACAGAGAATTTGAACACAAGATATGCAGGGAAGACATGACAGCAAAAGGGAGGGGAGCTGTGAAAAGGGAGGCGAGAGAGAGAGAGAGAGAGAGAGAGAGAGAGAGACAGCACTACTGGAATTATGTAAAAAAAAAAAAAAAGGTGCGTGGGAGAGAAAAAGCAAAGACACAGAAAGGGATGGAAAGCAAGAGATGGAGGGGGGTGTATGTAGAGGAAAAGGTATATTTATAGATTATTAACACTCAAGTATATACACCATCAGCGCTATATAAATAGGAAATATAAAGAAGTTGTAGATGTCATTAGAGATTTAATGATGATGATAAAAATTGTAAGATTTTCTAAAATGTTGATAAAAAAAATAAAAGGTTCGATTTCATTCAGTGTTAGATTAAACTTTTTAGCCACAAAAGATTTGTTTTTCATAACCTTTTTACCCATCTTTACCAAGGGTGCCAATAATTCTGGAGATTCTATACCCTTGGTATACTGTATATTTCTTCCTACACTCCACTGTAGCTGTTAACAAAGAACCTATAAGGATTCCCCTGAAGAAGAACTCAAGAGCACTTAAGGGTTCTTGATGTTGCCATTTTTCCTACGAGTGTGCGAGTTATGCGTTACAACATTTTCCTCGACATTTGTCTACATATATGAAGGTCTGCTCAATCCTGAGGGAAATCAAGAAGGGGAAAAAGCAGGAAGGATGAGTGGTATTTGGGGAAACAAGCTTTCTCTCTCTTTCTGTGTGTGTGTTTTTGTGTGTGTGTGTGTGTGTGTGTGTGTGTGTGTGGGTTTGTGTAGGCTATTTTTGGATCTGTTGAATAGCATAAATGCTGTTCATCTCTCCTAGGTCTATTTGTCCCTTAAGCAGAATAATTAGCTTCTCTCTCTCTCTCTCTCTCTCTCTCTCTCTCTCCCTCTCTCCGTAGAGCACGCTCGTGCTCGCAGAAAGAGCTTTGCCACAGTGAGGCAGAGAAGCATGGAAACTCCGCCCACTGCCCCTCCCCAGCAATTCCGTCAGTCGGTGAGTACCACTGGCTCCGCCCCTTATCCTGCATCCTCTCAGTAATGGTTTTCTCTCTCTCTCTCTCTCTCTCTATCTCTGTTAGTTTCTTTATTAACTATAAAATGTACTACAGCCAATTAAAGTTTGATAGAGCATTTAAAACAAGGTAATATAACAATGATAAGCTGACAAACTGTATCAGTGGATAACTGCATTATGTCCAGGGTCTGCTGATACTGATACATTTATAGCATTTAGCAGATATCCACAGTAACTTACGGATGTGTTATTGTAGTCTCGACTGAAAAACATATCCTCACACTAGAATAGTCCAAGGTCTAGAAATACCATAAAGCTAACATTTTCTGCTCATATTGTTATGCTGAGTGTCATTACCATGGTAAAATATTATTTATACTATTCTATAGTGTATATATATATATATATATATATATATATATATATATATATATATATATATATACTAAAAAATATGTGTGTGTGTACAGAAATGTGGTCTTACATATCATTCACAAATCCATAATCAGATTTATAAATCTAAAACTGTCACTGTAGTTCAATCTTCATATTACAGAAACAAATCCTAACTTGTATCTTTACAATTATCATGTCACAGTTACACAGTTTATAAAATTTATATTTTCAGAGATCCAGGTGGATGACTATAATGAGATGAGGGGATGGGGCCAGGTGGATTATTATAGAGAGTTTGGGGGCAGGGCCAGGTGGATGAGTATAGAGAGACAAAGGGGTGTGGCACTAAGTGGATGAGTATAGACAGATGAGGGGATGGGGTCAGGGGGATGAGTATAGAGAGATGAGGTGGTGAGGCCAGGAGGATGACTATAGACAGATGAGGGGGCGGGCCAGGTGGATGACTATAGAGGGATGAGGGGGCGGGACCAGGTAGATGAGCACAGGTGTCAAAATCATGGCTCACGGGCCAAACACGATCCACTGCCTTGTTTCATTTGGCACTGTGAACTTGCAAAAAATAATACTGAAACGGCCTGTAGTACCCATTATTCAACATTTTCACACTATCTAGAATTCACAGCAGACCCGTAACATAGCGACTGCCACTTTACCGCACACGTGGGCTTGCATTTCACAGGGCTGAAATACTGGTTAAAATCAACGCCAATCTGCTGCATTTGATGCAAGTCAGACCTGAGTCTAAAACAAGATTCAGAAGCATGCAGGGTTTTGGCATTTCTTGTGATTCAGTGATTGACTCCACATCCCAAAATGTTATTCCCAGTGTAGAGAATAGTTAATGGAGCATGGAGACATGAGAGATCAGAGACTAAGGACGTGTAAGTTCTTAGCAGATATAAGCCCATATGAGTTAAATAGTCTAGTTTTAATATTTGAAAAACAGGTACACATTAATAAGCCCTTTAATCATTTTAATAATTATCCTAGTAAATAGCCCTAGTTTCTGTTAGCTGTTCTTTTTCCCATTCTACTTTCAAAGCCTCGATTATTGATGCTAATCAATAGAATAGATAATGTGTTAAAAATTTGAGTTGGACCCCCCTCTTGCTATAGGAAGACGAGGGGCGGAGCAAAGTGCAGAGAGCTGAAGGGGCGGAGCTTAGACGAAAAGATCTATGAGCTGTGACTACAACTAAACAAAAATACACACAGAAAATTGGTTATTCATTTGTGATTCATTAAATTGTGATTTAATTCATGATTAATTCAGACATGAAAATTATTCTAGACATTGGAAGCATTAGTATGTTTAATTTTTTAAATGATTTATTCCTGACTTCTTTTTGATTACATGGTTTGTCATGCTAAGTTGGTGTAAATCCACCTTTCTCACCTGCTCGAATAATCACTGAAGGCTAAAGTGTGTAGAAGGAGAACACTAACATGTTCAACTTCCCAAGTCACATTCTTAATATTTTATCAGGTTTAATGGAAAGGTAGATCTCTAAATGATGAAATAAATGCTGTGAAATGCATGCTCTGTTAAATAAACACACTTGAATGAGGTCAGTGAACTCGTTTGCCGAGTTTGTGGGGTTGCGTTTGCGACAGCCGTGTTTAGTCGGTGTTTTAGGTACGGTAATTATAGCTGACACTAGCATGACTTTAGATAGAGGCGGGTGGAAATTAGTGGATGGCAGGTGCTTTTAAACACGCACAGCCAAACTGCGGTGTTTTCAGATACACAGAGAGAGAGAGAGAGAGAGAGAGAGAGAAAGGGAGGGAGGGGGTTAGAGTGGGAGTACAATATCTATATAAGTGCTCAAGACAGAGAGAGAGTGAGAGTGTAGGCAGAATCTGAGTATGAGTCACCAAGACAGAAACAGCAGCAGTGATTAATATGTTCATCTCCAGTGCTATCTAGTGGTCATTTATAGAAAAAAACACACCTCTAGTGTCAGATTCTATCTTAAAGTACAATTCCACTCCAATGCCAGCTACCTGAGCTCAAATGACAGCTTGAGAATATGAGACAGAAATATTCCTTACAATATGAAAACAAAGAAATCAAAATTAAACTGGCTTTGATCAGTAAAATAAAAAAATATATATATTTTAGCATGTGACAGTATCTTGAATACAAGCCACGTTCTCTAATAGGATATTATTATTATAAGACAAATATAAGATTATTAAGCCAGGTATTAGACATTTTTACTCATTTCAAGCCCTCAAAAGATCTTATTCTGTTGGCATATAATTGTTCTAGAAAAGTCTAGAAATGTGCTTAATCAGATTAGATTTGTTATACTTGTTTTATTTTAATCTGATAATTAAAATGTTTGATGTTTTATTTATTTTTTAATGGTGTACACACTAATATAAATGCTGTGTTTATTCGTTACATAGCAACAGTGTTTTGATCCTAGAAGGAGCTTAATTAGGTCAAATACAACAATGATTTATAAAAGGTGTGTTTGTGTGTAAAATCACATGCGAACTTGATAACACCCGCAAAAATCATACAAGCTGATTCACCAATAGGGTTTACAGGAGGATTGAGGCTTTCAGAAATAACATGTGATGCCCAGTTTTGTGTATTTGCCTTAATGAATATGCAGTTTGGCACATTTCTATGTAAAAGTGTAAAATGCAAGGGAAAGTTAATGCAAATAGATTAATTTAGCTCCCACAGTGTGATTTACTAAACCTGAGAGTTCTTTTGGGACCAGAGATTATTTCACCGAAGGTCAGGTATTAAATTTGCAGAAATCCAGTTCTGCCACATGCAGATAAAATTTATACTGTTCGCTTTTACTAATCAGAACATATTTCAATGAGGATTATGCCTCGATATCTTAAAATGAAATCAATCAAAAATCAAAAATTTTCTTAAAATGATGACATTATTATCGCAGTAAAGTTGGTTTCACTGCTCTAGAGTTCCTGGTTCAATCTTGAGCTCAGGTTACTGTCGGTCACATGTTCTCCCCATGTCTGTGGGTCTCCTCAAGATTCTCTGGTTTCCTCCCACCTCCCATAAGCATGCCGGCAGGTGAATGAGTGCAATCCATTCAGGTTTGCGCTTCTGATGCCAGAATAGAAACTGTGAAGATTTTAATTCATGTGTTAAAATTTCAGAAAAGAAAATACATGCTTATTTTGGGTTTACATTTTATTCAGTACAGTTTTTCAGTGTGTCTCCCAGACGTTTAATCTGTGTTCTACTGAAAGCGCTCTAACGGTTTAGTTAGGTTTAGTTTGATTCTTCTGTGAATCTTGCGATCTTATCTCACCAGAGCTATCAAGATGAAATAGCAGATACAAAAAGATAATTTACACATTGCACTTCCCATGAGTCACACAGTTATTCTTTGTAAATCACCTGTAACATGCACACGTTTTGCACACATTGCGCCTTCTTGCGGTCGCCGGTGAGCTCTTTTTATGTGGGAGGTTGGTAAATCAGGGCCTGAATATTTCCAAACCAGCAGCACATAGCTGTGCTCTCCTCTGGCTTCAATCACTGACGTGGTTGCTAGTAAATCTACTTGTCAATCAGAAGCTGTATTTCTTTAAAATGAATCATTTAGCCTCAGCAGTAAGCTTCCATTTTAGAAATGAGAGAAAAGCTGTGTACAAAATCTCAATGCCTTATCAAGACTAAGTCTTTCCACACTGCTTTCCGCTTCTGTCCTGCATGTCGAACCATCTGAGATTCAGAGGCTTAACTTTACAAAAAAAAGCTCTTTCTTTGGCTTTTATTTAAATGAACAGTACGATGGCATGAGAGAGAAAAATCTGAAAATCTTACTGTGTACATTGTACATCCATAAACTGGTGCACAGTTACTTTATTTAGTCCAGTACCACCATTTGTACACAAATCATTTAATATAAGAATAGGCCTAGAAGTTCAGTATAGTGTATATACTGTATCAGACAGCAGGGTAAAGATACAGCCGTTTATAGATATAACACTATATCTATTGCCAGACAGATCACTACGTCGCAAATGAATTATGGCAATGTACATGGTTCATTCACAATGTAACCATTTACTTTCTTGATTTAATAATCGTGGTTCCATCATCTATATATACACACCTGGGCAAAAATAAATGGACCAAGCCCAGAATGGCACATATTAAGCTTTTAATGGTTTTAACAACAAATCATTGGTGAAATTAGCAAGAATGAAACAAATGCACTCCTGAGAGCTCCTGTGGCTCCATTTACTCGTTTACTTTTACAGTGAACTGTTTGGAGAAAAGCTAGAAACTGGGAAATAGTCTTCTTATACACAAAGGTAAAATCATGATAATGCTTGAAATATCTGATGTAAAATTCAGACTAATGCATGTGTGGGTGTACAAAATTTTCCAAACATATTTTCTGGGATTTTTTTTTTTTCTGAAAAGATTAGTCATTATTTGGTTCTCTGCCACACCTGATGCAGCCCATCAAGGGCCACAAGGCTTAAATATTTAAAGAAATCAAAGGGAAAAGCTCCCATACCAAGTTCCTTTATCTAATTGTTTCATTCTTGCTAATTTCCTGACCAGTGATTTGTTGTTAAGATAATTAAAAAGCTTAATATTTTGCCATTTTGGGCTTGGCCCAATTTATATATATATATATATATATATATATATATATAAACCAGCTTTATTTATTGGAAATGCAGCTTTATTTATTGGAAATGCAGCTCTATTTGCAGGCAATTTACAGAATGAAAAACATAATGTCCTAAAGCCAGTGAACCCAGTATTAACGTTTGAATCACTTCTAATGTACAATCTCCAATTTTCTCTCTTTTAAGTTGTGTTGTATCAATCTGAACTCTGTGTGTGTGTGTGTGTGTGCGTGTGTGTGTGCATCAGAGTTTTCTTAGCCGCCGTCTGAAAAGCTCAATTAAGCGAGCCAAGAGCCAGCCCAAACTTGATCGCACCGGAAGCTTCCGCCACATGATTCTCCCACGATTCCGCAGTGCTGACCAGGAAAGGTATGCAAAATATGGACACACACTCGCACACACACACAAACACTCACACACACCACGACCAAACATAAGGCATTCACACTGACACTGGTAGTGGGAAAAATAATTGATTCTTAGTAGCGAATCTACATCAAGACACGAAAACGACATAGGCTTATGCACAGGTTTTGTTTTATTATTTTGAAAAATGACAGTAGTACCAAACATGTCCAGTAAAACAACAAGCACATTGTAAGTACATTAAGTCATATACAATGTGCAGTACACTGTATGATACATGTATACAGTAAATACATGTATGATACATGTATAAATAATGGATGCTGCAGACTACAGAAATACAAAAATGCTCCAAGATGTAGAAAGGAGTTTTATATTCACATCCTCACGTGAGGTGGCTCGAGATTTCCAGCTCTAATTGACATGACGGTCTGCGTTGTGCTGGAGCGAGACTCTCGTCTGTCAGTACGTGACATCTGCCTGTCATACGGCAGAGCCGAGGGCTTTATCTTTAAGACTGTTCAGGTTCATTACAAAGGATGAATTCCTATCCATATACCAATAAGGATGGACTTCACGCTGTCATATTGCTCATGCTGCTGTGTTTTACAGATTTCCAATACACAATGATCCAGTGACAACTTGCTTATATAGAAGGCTTTATGCTCTGAAATGACCTGAATTAACAGCATTAGTTAGTATTGGTTAACAAACTACTACATGTCATCTGGATTACATAATCTGAGAAGCCAGTCAAAAAAAAAATCCAATCCAGAAAAGTCCGATGTTAGACCAAATACAGCCACATTTAAAATATACTCAATCTTAAATATACTTATATATACTTATCATGGACACATTTAAAATATACTTAATCAGATAACAGTTACTTTTGTTACAGAATACCTGATTTAATTTTTTGACAGAATGTTGAAGAAAACTTAAAGAAAATGTCACCACAGAAATGTTTATAAAACACCAACAACAACAATAATTTTTTTAAAAAGTTCATTTATTGCTATTGTTAGGCTTAAATGATGTGATTTATGTTACAGAAAATCAATCAACATTTTATGACCAATCATCCACAACTTTCTGAGACTAAAAACCCATATACTGTGTACTGTATATACTGTGCCTTTAACCCATACACTGTGTATAGATATGGGCCTGATAAGATCCCAAATAACGAGTGCTAAATTGTGAGTGCAATGTCATACATTTCATCAGAGTTAGTGGGCACGGTGCAGGCGATTTATAGAGAAAAACTGCATAAATTATGTCACTTGCAAAGTTGGGGCAGAAAATGATTGCCTTTAAATGGTGGAAATGGACTTCTGTAAATACCTGCCCTTCAGTTGTATTCATTTGTTCACACACTTGCCGTTCCCCAAGTGCCTTTTTTCAGGCTGGAGTAAATCACATTGCAGGTGTTAAACTTCACCATGTATTTTGCACCTTTTGGTGTAAACAACCCAAATTGCTTATTTGTTAAAGCAAACACAAAATCCTCTGCAGAGCCTCTGAGTAAATCAGCTTACATAATTTTTAGTTTTTGCAGTTTTTACACAGACACACCTTTAATAAATCAGGGCTTGAGTTGATAGTTCATTAGGTATACTCTATGATCAGAAGCTATCAAAAATGGATTAGATTAGATTAGGTTAGATTACATTCTATCCTTTCAGTATTCTAAAAAAATTACATTAGTGCTGGTATACTGTGTATGAGTACCAAATTTCAAAAGTTATATTAGGGACAATATTTAGCAGAAAGAAAGTAGCCAGAAGACGAGACGGCTAACCAGTAAAGAAAAAGTAAGCACAGATTACAACCTGTTTAGCCCAAGTTTAAAATATTAAAATATATCAAATATTAACAATACAGACATTATTTTTTTGTTTGTTTGTTGACAAATCTAGTACCTGCCTTGCTGTTTAGCCAATGTTCAATCATGGAATGAATGCTAAGACGGCATTAACAACAAGAAAAACTAGCAAGCAAAATTACCAAAAAGACAAAAAAAATCTCATGGTATTTGAGGTTTTTAATGAATACTTTGACAGTCAAATTGAAAATGTAAGGAGTAAAATGTTTGTTTTTTCTATTGTAAATTTAGAGTACAAGTAAATTGTTAGTTTTCAAGTTTCAATAATACTTGAGTAAAGTACAAATCTTCCAAAATAGTACTTAAGTACTTAAATGAAGTGCAATTGCCCAGGTATTGTCCAGCCCTGTCGATAAATCATGTCTATCACAACTCGATTGTTTGGTCTCTGTTATGAAAGTTTGCAGCCTGAGGCCTTCAGGTCATATTTCGACTTGAGTGGTGTTCAAGATCGCCATGAGCGTTTTTGCCAAATTATCTGACAGGCTGCTCTTTCAGACACTATGAACTAATGCACAGTAAGAAGCACCAACATCACACCATAATGAACAAAAGGGGAACCATCAGCTGTTGTATTGTTATGGCTGTATTATTAGTCCTTCTTTTACGGCTTTCTTGCTGCAGAACACGTCTGATGCAGAGCTTCAAGGAGTCTCATTCCCACGAGTCTTTGCTGTCGCCAAGCAGCGCGGCCGAGGCGCTGGACCTCACGCTGGACGAGGATGCCATCATCAAGCCCGTCCACTCCAGCATCCTCGGCCAGGAGTACTGCTTTGAGGTACGTGTGTGTGTGTGTGTGTGCGCGCGTGTGTGTGCGTGTGTGTATAAAACAGAAATAGCCAGGCTTGAACTAATACAGTTGTGTTGCATAACTATTCACTTGAACGTTTTCACATTTTGCAGTGTTACAACCTGGAACTGAAATGGACTTAATTGACATTATATGTCATGAGTCTACACAAAATAGCCTGTAATATTGAATAAGGGAAAATCAATATAGTTTGCAAAAAACATTGCTGTGAAATCCTTAAATTAGTTCTGGTGCAACCAGTTACTATCAGAGGTCACATGATTAGTTGAATGAAGTCGACCTGTGTGCAATTAAAGTGTCATGCGATCTCAATATACAGTATATATATACACCTGTTCCTGGAGTTTGTTAGAAAACATACCTAAACAAATGGGATCATGAAAACCAAGGAGCTATCAAAACAAATCCAGGACAAGGGTTTTGTTATTAAAAAAAAATTCCCAAGATTTGAACATCCCACAGAGCACCATTAAATCTACTTTTAAAAAATCGAATATGGCACAACCATGATTCTAGAGGAGGCTGTTCACCAAGTGTCAGTGACCACGGATAGGTCAGAAAAGCAACCAAGATGCTAGGTGAATACTTATGCAAGCCACTGTAAACATGACCTTTTGGCATGTGTATATGTATGTGTGTGGTCTTTAGGTAACAACAGCCTCAGGCACAAAGTGTTTTGCCTGTCGATCGGCTGCTGAGCGGGACAAGTGGATCGAGAACCTGCAGCGAGCCGTTAAACCCAACAAGGTGGGAAACGTGGGTGGCTGTTCCTCAGGCTTTATAACTAAATCCAACTGTCAAATGTAGAGATATTTGTTATTTCTTGTTATATAATTCTAATGCTTTATACACCGATCAGCCATAACATTAAAACCACCTGCCTAATATTGTGTACGTCTTCCTTGTGCCGCCAAAACAGCTCTGAGCCATCGAGGCATGGACTCCACATGACCTCTGAAGGTGTGCTGCGGTATCTGGCAGCAAGATGTTAACAGCAGATCCTTTAAGTCCTCTAAGTTGCGAGGTGGGGCTTCTGTGGATCGGACTTGTTTGTCCAGCACGTCCCACAGATGCTCGATCGGATTGAGAGCTGAGGAATTTGGAGGGGATGTCAACACCTTGAGCTCTTTGTCATGTTCCTCAAACCATTCCTGAACAATTTTTGCAATGTGGAAGGGTGCATTATCCTGCTGAAAGAGGCCACTGCCATTCGGGAATACTGTTGCTATGAAGACGTTTAGGTAGGTGGTTCATGTCAAAGTAATATCCACATGAATGCCAGGACCCAAGGTTTCCCAGCAGAACATTGCCCAGAGCATCACACTGCCTGAGCCAACTTGCCTTCTTCCCATAGTGCATCCTGGTGCCATCTCTTCCCCAGGTAAGTGATGCGCACGCACCCAGCCGTCCACATGATGTAAAAGAAAACGTGATTCATCAGACCAGGCCACCTTCTTCCATTGCTCGTTGGTCCAGTTCTGATGCTCACGTGCCCATTGTAGGTGCTTTCGGGCGGTGGACAGGGTCAGCATAGGCACTCTGACCGGTCTGCAGCTATGCAGCCCCATACGCAGCAAGCTGCGATGCACTGTGTGTTCTGACACCTTTCTATCAGAGCCAGCATTAACTTTTCCAGCAATTTGTGCTACAGTAGCTCTTCCGTGGGATCAGACCAGACAGGCTAGCCATTGCACCCCACACGCATTGACGAGCTTTGGACGCCCATGACTCTGTCGCCGGATCACTGCCTGTTCTACCTTGGACCACTTTTGGTAGGTACTAACCACTGCATACTGGGAACACCCCACAAGACCTGCCATTTTGGAGATGCTCTGACCCAGTCTTCTAGCCATGACAATTTGGCCCTTGTCAAAGTCACTCAGATCTGTACGTTTGCCCATTTTTCCAGCTTCCAACACATCAACTTCAAGAACTGACTGTTCACTTGTTGCCTAGTAGATCCCTCCCTTTGACAGGTGCCACTGTAATGAGATAATCAATGCTATTCACTTCACCTGTCAGTACTTTTAATGTTATGGCTGATCGGTGTATATGACATATGGTATGAGATTTTCAATAGAGGCAAAGTGAATGATGCAAGTGGTTAGGTTTTGTTTCGTAGTGATGCTTCATGTTACCACTTTTGACTAGAGGTATAGATTCCTAGAACAAATGAGATATGTGTTTTGTAGTTGAAGTGGAGAATGCATTCTTCTTTGTCCAGTTATCATGAAACATCTGTTTTCATTGTCAGCTTTTTTTAGACAAGCCATTTCATCAGTTCACTAATTAGACCAAGAGAGGTTAAAATGAAATAAAATCTAAAAAAATCTATGAAATCTGTGAAAACTTTCTCCTCTCATTATTAGCCACAGCAGGGGATCTGCTACAGAAGCCATGATGGTTCAAGTTTAGGAAATGCTGAACTACAGCCAGTGTTTTAATCTGTAGAAATAAATATGATAAATATAATAAAAATGTGGTGGGCTCCCAAGTGGCACAACAAAAGCATCTGAAGGTTGCATATTCGAATGTCACCTGTGACTGGGAGTCCAAGAGAGCAAATTGTCCATACTCTTTGGGTGGGAGGGAAGGGTGGTATTAATATATCCCCTGTCAATCAAAGTGATACTAACCAGTCATGAGCGTCTGTGGGACCA
Organism: Pangasianodon hypophthalmus; assembly: GCF_027358585.1. Classification (NCBI taxonomy): domain Eukaryota; kingdom Metazoa; phylum Chordata; class Actinopteri; order Siluriformes; family Pangasiidae; genus Pangasianodon; species Pangasianodon hypophthalmus. The sequence continues at coordinate 6,919,792 of NC_069718.1, forward strand.
TGTATGTAGAAGAGGGTGGATAGCTCTTTCCTCTGAGTGTGTTGCGCTGCCCTGTGATGCAGCATGAGCAGCAGTTTGAAAAGATGCAGTGGCTGGCTTGATGTCTCCAAGGAGGAGCATATTGGCCTTGGCTGTAGCATGATAGGGGAGATCTAGTTAGTGTGTGGAAATTGCCAAATGATCAAAATTGGAGAAAATGAGGGGAAAATAGATGGTTCCACACATCTGCTCCTCTATGATACAGCAAAATACTTAAACTAATAAAATTAAGCATTTTGGATTCTTTTTAATGTAGTTACTGAATAGTACATTTTAGGATTTGGAAATTTTAAGTATATATAAGAGATAATAAGTAACAAACACTAAAATTTACAGAAACTATCTTGGTAAAATTGCTGCTGGTGAAAAATCCACAACTGCCTTTCCTGAAGCAAGCAGCAAGAGAAATGAAACCTCTGATGTAACACTCTGTAACTCCTAGGAGGACTACTGTACCTCAGAATGAAAGATTTTTTCAAAAACCAAAATGTACTTCTTGTTATTGAAACAGTGACAACAGCTTGAAATTTAAATAACAAAGAAGGTTGTGATGACAGTATAGCAGCTAATTAACTCATCTGTTAGAAAAGTGATTTAATTTTGTGCAGCTGTTTGCTACATTTATTGAAAAGAGAATTGGGGCTAGGACTCATTAGCCAGTGTGATTATTATGGTTATAGCTGAGTAAAGACTGCAGTCTGATGAGCTTAGTCTTGCTGAACCTTGAATGACCCCCAAACTCACTTCAGAAATAGGTGCAAAGTATGAGTATTTTCCATATTATTCTAGATTATTCCATATATATGCTCTTGTGCTGTATAGATTTTTTACACAGTGGTTGATTAGATACTTGTATTGTCTTTTATTAGCCTTTATTACCATTATTTAGGAGCATGTGAAATATCTCCGAACAAGCCTAGCATGGGTTGTCAGCTTTAGCTGAGACTCATTAAAAACAGCTGCGTGTAGTATAGCATTTAAACTAGGAATGTGTCAACAACTGGACTCTGAGTGAAAGCTAAATGTTTTCATTCTTAAGATTAAATATAAGTATTTGTAGGAGAAGTACCTTTCATTAAACTGGATTTCAGGAAAGGGGCAGGGTACCTAGGGTGGGGGATCATTTTTCAAATTCATACCATTTAGATTTTTTTCTTCATAAAGGTAGAAGTGTAGGGGTTTGTTGTCTATTGACATTTCCGTGGAATTGCCAACTGAATAAATGTATTATTCAATATGGAGTAAGTTATGAGGGCAGTTCTTACATGACAAAGCTTTAACTCATTCGTCATTTTCATTTTGATACCATTGCAGGATAACAGTCGTCGGGTGGACAATGTTCTTAAATTGTGGATTATCGAGGCGCGGGATCTTCCACCTAAAAAGCGCTACTACTGCGAGTTGTGTCTGGATGACATGCTGTACGCGCGCACCACCAGCAAGCCTCGAACAGACACAGTGTTCTGGGGTGAGCACTTTGAGTTCAACAACCTCCCTGCTATCCGGAGCCTGCGCCTGCACCTCTACAAGGAGACAGACAAGAAGCGACGCAAGGTCTGAGTGATGACCAAACATACCAGATTGTTATCAAGATAATCTTTTCATTTAGAGATAACCATAATGTATTGTTATCTATAACAGATCCAGATGTATTTTATTTGACACCTCTGTAATGGGCAACTATCACTGCTTGCCCTGTATTAATTGGGGATATGTGTGTGTGTTTTTGACAGGAGAAAAGCACATATCTTGGCTTGGTCAGCATTCCCATCTCGAGCATCACAGGCCGTCAGTTTGTGGAGCAATGGTACCCAGTCATCCAGCCCAGTGTCCTTGCAAAGGGTGGTGGTGTGGGCAGTGGAAAGGTCATTAATGCCTCACTGAGGCTCAAATCACGCTACCAGACTATGAGTATCCTGCCCATGGAGCTGTATAAGGAGTTTGCAGAGTATGTGACGAATAATTACCGCACTCTGTGTGCTGTTCTGGAGCCACTCTTGAGTGTGAAGAGCAAGGAGGAAGTGGCCTGTGCCCTGGTGCACATTCTACAGAGCACCGGCAAGGCCAAGGTCCGTGAGTCCACTTCCTGTTTAACTTTGCACCTTTCTGAGTTTCAGAAACAGAGCAGGGGTGATTATCTCAGCTCAGCAAAGGTTCTGAACACTTTACAGACTCATTAGATTGTCTGAAAATGAGGTTTGAGGGTAATTTTTGGCTCTTGTTTTTGATAAAGCACTGTGCCCAAAACCTCTAAGCACATCATAAACTCTAAGCTGGTTATCATTTTAAATGTGTTTGGCACAAGATGAAGTAGGTTTGAGAGGAGTTGTTTTTCTTGTGCAGGATTTTCTCTCGGACATGGCGTTGAGTGAGGTGGATCGTTTCATAGATAGAGAGCATCTGATCTTCAGGGAGAACACACTGGCGACCAAAGCCATAGAGGAGTACCTCAAACTTGTTGGACATCGCTACCTTAAAGACACCATTGGTACGTGGTTAGGGTGGTGATGATGACCCTGCTGAAACATCTAGCTTGGTCAGACCAGACACAACAATTAAAGGCAATTAAAAATCTTAAAAATTAAATGATCAGTTTAGACAAATAATAAGGAAGGTGTTAAGTAACTTACCAGCTGGCAATGATGGTCTACCAGCTTGATCAGCTCAGCCTGTGTTTGGGCATCTGGTAGCTGGTCAGACAGAGCTTGATTTTTCAGCAGGGTGTAAGAAATCTCTAATATTTGCTCAAGAATTAGATCATGATGCTGGTGATGATATGGTGATGGTATTCTTGTTTGGGGAATTGAGTATGAGCGGGTGACCAGAACGATGTTGATGGTATTGCCATTGTTGATAATGTGTGTGTAGGTGAGTTTATTCGTGCACTGTATGAGTCAGAGGAAAACTGTGAGGTGGACCCCATGCGAACCCCACCTTCCATGCTCCCAGACCACCAGGCTAACCTACGCATGTGCTGTGAACTTGCACTCTGCAAGATCATCAACTCCCATTGGTATGTTTTCCCCTATGATCTCCCTTTTCTTGCACCCCACTGTTTTCATTTCGGACCAAGAAATTTGGCTCCCAGAAAGAACCTGTTCATAAACTTCTTTTACACTGTAGAATCCTTACTTTTCAGCACTCATAAAACCTTTCACTCTACTTGATTTCTGCTGATCTAGAAAAACAATCATACTGTGAGGTATTCTAACCTTATTCAAGTTTTACTACAGTCAGCAATCCAGGTCAAGATAATCAAACTAAAAGTGGCAAGAACAAAGGAAGCAAGAATGAGGAAAAACACTGAGAGAAACCAAGACTCCCATCAGTTGCACTGGTTACTGAAGTTATAGTAATAGATGGAATTTACAACATTAAAATCAAGATACACCTACCACACTGAAGGAATATTCATTAAACCAGCCAGTGTATAGTGTTTAAAAAGTCTTTCCTGTTTAGGGGAACTGCTGTATTGATCATATACAGTACAAAAAACATGTTAGGAGCTCAGGTGTTAATTGGAGTGGGGCAGGAAGAACCCAGCAGGGGTACTACATCAGAATACCACCCTAGGTTTATATCTAACAAACAGAGAATACATATATATATATATATATATATATATATATATATATATATATATATATATATATATATATATATATATATATATATATTAACACCTGAGCTCCTAACATGCTTTTTGTACTGTATATGATCAATACAGCAGTTCCCCTAAACATATATATATATATATGTATATATATATATATATATATATATATATATATAGCAATGCAAATGAAAAATGAGAAAGAGGTGATGGCCGAGTGCCCAGCCCAAAGACATCATTGCCTATCCACTATACCATATCTTTTCATTTCGTCTCTCTGTTGGTGTTTCTTATTTGAATTGTCTGAGACATTGAATTTTTAATTTCACTTGCATGGCAACTAATGGGATGTTTATAGTTATCAATAGTTAAATGAGGAAAAAAAGGAAATACTGGTGGCCCTAGAACAAATCCTTGTGGGACACCACGAGGTTTTGCTTTTGTATGTTCTTACATACTTTTCTTTTTATTCACGAACTAATAGTGTTAGTGATTTCAAAGAATTGTTAAGGCCTACATATTGTCACTGGCCTTAAGCATAACAAGCAAAGCACAGGGATTAAAGTTAGTGCAAGATTTCTCAGTCACATTTTGAGAATTTTAGGTATAAAGCTGAGGGTGAGAGAAGTGTAGAAGTAAATATAGAAGTGAAGTAAAGGTATGATTTCTCTTCCCTTTCATTTCTATTCCTGTCATTCAGTGCCTGCTAAACTGCAAAACTATAGATTTTGATTATCAGTAAGTTGTACAAAATATAAGGCTAGTGGAACAAATCGTGGCGAGGACTACAGTGTGAAAAGGGCTTAAACAAGTTAACAGGTGCTACTGGGTGGATTGTGCTACTGACAATAGGACCTTGAGAGATTTTGTTTTCATATTGATCCCCAGGATTTGTTCATGTGCTTTAAGCTCTGGAGAGGATTTAAAAAAGCAAAAATCCAGTGCAAGGTTCTCTCCTAATTCATTGTACATTATACTGTATGTTTCATATTCCTCATTTACTATTCTTACTCTTTCTCTTTCATTCTACAGTGTTTTCCCCCGGGAACTTAAGGAAGTATTTGCATCGTGGCGTGTTCGTTGTGCTGAAAGAGGTCGTGAGGACATTGCAGATCGGCTCATCAGTTCCTCACTGTTCCTGCGCTTCCTGTGCCCAGCCATCATGTCTCCATCACTGTTTAACCTGACGCAGGAGTACCCATCTGAGCGCACATCCCGAACCCTCACGCTCATCGCCAAGGTGGTGCAGAGCCTGGCCAGCTTCTCCAAGTCAGTCACTAGAGTCCACTGCCATCCAGGCCGGATCCATACTCACCATCCAGGCCCAAACCATATTCGCTGTCCAGGCCCAAGCCATAATCACTAAAATTCAGTATCCTTAATTAATCCATATTCACCATTGAGGCCCAAACCATACTTACCATCCAAGCCCAAATCATAATGACTAAACACCAGCATTCCCAACTTGACTCATACTTACCATCCAGCATCAAGCAATCATCACTAAATTCCATTGTCTTTACCCATAATAGTTAACAAGATCTAAATCATATTCACATCCAACCCACACTAACCATCCAGGCCCAAACTATAATGTCTGTGTTCTGGTATTCCTACCCAACCCATACAATCCATACAGGACCAAGCCATTATCATTAAACCCTAAGTCACTAAACCCTTAATCACTAAATCGCTACTCAACTCATACTCACTATTCAAGCCCAAACTATAATGGCTAACGTTCAGCATTACTACCCTACCCAAACCACAAACTAAGACATACTAATCATGTAAGAATCATGTAAGATATACTCCCAGTTCGGATTAAAACCCTTGATGTCTAAATTACAGCATCCTCATCCAGCCCATTTACACCATCTATCTTCACCACCCAAGAGATACTACCTGTCTGTGTCAAAACTGTACTTACTAAGGTCCAGCATTCCTACCAAAGCTATTTTCACCATCTACACCCAACCCATAATTAATCTCCAGCATCCCTACCTAAACCATACTCACCATTCAGGCCAATGGCATTATCACTAAACACCAGTATCTCTACTAAACCCATTCTCATCCACCAATACTCAGAATTCATGAATAAGACATACTCCTCATTCAGGTCAAAACAATAATGTCCAACATTCCTACACAACCCATACATCATCCAGGCCCATACAATAATAACTCATCTCTGGCATCCCTTTCCAACCCAACCTAACCAGCCCTACCCATGTTTACCATCCAGACCCATACCATAAACACTAATCTATGGCATCCCAACAGCCTAGCCCAACCTAATCATCTAGGCCATACCCATACTTAAGATTCAAGACATCCCTACCCAATCCTAGCCATCTAGGCCCAACTCATATTCCCCATCCAGGCCCATACCATAATCATTAATCAATGGCATCCCTACCTTGCCCAACCTAACCATCCAGGCCATACCCATGCTTAAGATCCATGGCATTGCTTCCTTACCCAAAGTAAAGTTCTAGACCCAACACATAGTTACCATCCAAGCCCATACCATGATCACTAATGTTTGGCTTCTGTACCCAGCCAAACCTAACCATCCTGGCCATACCCATCCTTAAGATCTCTGGCATCCATACCCAACCCAGACTAACTGTCCATGCCCATCCTATGCGTACTATCCAAGCTCAAACCATGCTCACTATCCAGGCCCAAACCATTACTCTCCAGAATCCCTGCACAACCCATACTCAGCATCCATGCCCTTACCCTAATAACTAATCTCTGGCATCCCTTTCCAACCCAACCTAACCATCAAGGCCCTACCCATGTTCACCATTCCGGCCCATATCATAAACACTAATCTGTGGCATCCCTACAGCCCAGCCCAACCTAATCATCCAGGCCATACCCATACTTAAGATTCATGGCATCCCTACCCAACCCAAACTTCCCAACCCACTAACCTTCCAGACCCAAATCATATTCACTAAACTCCAGTGTCCCAACCCAAAACATGCATACCATCCAGGCCCATACCATGTGTCTACTATTACTAACTACTTGACTAACTGTCATTCAGGCCCTACCTATACTCGCTGTTAAATGCTGAACTATAGTCATTAGACTCAATGCAAACCACACATAGCACTGACCCCCAAACCATATCTGTGCTACTCACTAGACACACTGCATTAGGATCGTAACCATATGTTCATTATCCAGAATCCACTCTCGTCCCTTTTACACCCGTCCTGTCCCAGGCTCTTTCACAATAACTGTGTATAATTCAGGCTTTTAAATGTGCCATGCTTTCCATCACACTTTCAGAAACATTCTCATTTAGCTTTGCTCTCCAGCACTGATGTGTGTGTGTGTGCGTGTATGTGTGGGTGTGTGTGTGTGTGTGTGTGTGCGTGAGTGTGTGTGTGTGTGAGTGTGGTGAAGAGTTTAACTTCTGCTCTATCGCTGTTCCGTCTGTGTCGGCATCGCACTCATCATCTGTCTCTCTTTCTCTTTAATCCCTCCTTTTCTCTGTCACCCATCGACCACTCAACCCTCTTTCCCCTTCATCTTCCTGTTTTCCTCTTTCTTTCTTTGTTCTGTCATATTTGTCTTCTATCATTCTCTTTCCCTCTTCTCCCTCTGTCAATCTGTTCTTTCTCTATCTCCTTTGCTTTCCTTTTCCCATTCTCTCTTTCTCTCTGTTGCTCCACCTCTTTCTCTTTTTCTCTGTCCTCTCTGCCCTCTCTTTCTCTTTCACTCTCTCTCTCTCGCTCTCTCTCTCTCTCTCTCTCTCCCACACTCCTCTTTGCTCTGTGTATTCTGTAGGTTTAGTGGTAAAGAGGATCATATGATGTTTATGAATGAGTTCCTGGAGATGGAGTGGGGATCCATGCAGCAGTTCCTCTATGAGATCAGTAATGTGGACTGTGGTAGTAACGCGGGGGCGTTTGAGGGTTACATCGACCTCGGCCGAGAGCTCTCTATCCTGCACAGCCTGCTCTGGGAAGTCATGGCCCAACTGAGCAAGGTAACAAACACAGGCCAGATGTACACTACATGATTTTAGTCCAATTGTATGCCTTTGCCTTTTATGACAAATTTTCAGAATCAGTAGTGAATTTACCAGGTTGATTATTACTTGCCTAAAGTGTGATTTCCTCAAACAGTGAATGTCACCGCTTTGATCAAGTTGTGGGATAGTTCCAGTATGTGCTGTAGCAAAAAGGACAACAATTCAGTTTATAATTAGATACTGGCTGTCAAATTGTCTGTGATGCTCCTGCGTTTGCAACTGGAATGAAATCTTTAAACACAATTTTTTTTCTCTTTTTCCTTTTTGGGAGTAATAAGAATTTAAATGCTATAACTCAATTGGGGTACACATACATGCAAAAGAGAAACAGATTTTAGTTCAGAAAAGTAGTTTTCAAAACTATATATAATGAAAACATTTTACCAAGTAAAATGTTACCAACTAAAATGTTTTCTCAGGCCACCACACATTTGTTACCATATTTCTCATAGACGATTGACATAGCTGTATCTGCATCATGTAGGAAACTATGGTATCATCACTCAGATGACAAAAATGCTTAGTATATTCAAAAGTTTCAACCTATATTAAAACTGAACTTTTATTTGCATCATAGAATACCAAAACATAGAAAACATTCAGGCACTATGTAGCACAAGTAAAGGGCTGTAAAAATAAATAAATAAAACAACACGGACCCCCTCAGTTACTAATGTTTTATTAAGCCCATTAAAGAGGCCAATAACTATAAGGAATTGATAATGAATATTATATCTTTGATAATTGCAGGTTGTGATTTCCAGTAATGTTTTAAAAGAAAAAAATCAGGGTCCCATTGGCTGTTCTTTCACGGACCACTGGGGTTCTCCAGACCTCACTTTGAGAACCATAGGCTAAGAGAATGCTTTTATCATTAGGAATGCTAAAAACTAAAAGCTTAGAGAATGCTTTTATCATCATCACTCTGACCAAGTGAACAGATTCCCTATAATAAAACCGGTGCAACAACAGCAGAATAAAAATGTAGCCTGCATTTGTGTAGGGTGGGTTTCAGAGTTTTTATGTCATATAGAAACCATTTGAGAGTGCAAACATACATGCATTTGTCAGATCCTGTAGTTGTGGGTTCGTGCTACTTCCTTTCCATAAAGCATCGTCTGCCTCCCACACGACTCGCAAGTCCAGTTTATGAGGTGCTTTGCATCTAAAAATGTAGTGAAATTCTCCCTTGACTCAAAAGCACCATAAATGTCCACTTATGGCATCACTTCTGTTCAGTAGCAGCTCTCAGTGCAGCAGAAAGGATTTGTTCTTCAGCACAGTGGATAAGTACTCAAATCACCTCAAAAACCTGTTTTGTTCATTTTTTATGATGTCAAAAGCACTTTGCAATTAGAAAGGTAGATACTGCAGATGTGTCAACACTGTTAGTGAATTCTTCCTTAAATAAAAGTTACTAATTGAATACTCTGGTTAATGTTGAAGTACAGCTTCATAGTCTTCACTAATTTACCATCAGGAACTAAATCAGTGTGATCAGAGGCAGGCATTTTTTTTTCTTTTGTGTATACTTCTTGTACTTTTATGCTCCTAAAATTACTTTAAGCATAAAAGTACAAGAAAGATTCACAAAAGAAAAAAAAATGTTCGAAATGTAGTGAGTAGAAAGGAAAGAAACAAAGTAGTAGGTGAAAGAAAAACTCAAGGATAGTATGAATAAGTAAAAAAAATAAATGTACAGTAATAAAGTAATTAAACTGTTATGCTCCACCTCTTGGCTTTAACCAAAACAAATTAGCAATGGCCACAGATAAATTATTAAATGGTTACCCCAAACTCATTTTGAAGATAATTTTTTTCTGTATTGAATTAAAAAGAATTTCATCAGTTCCACAACAAAAGGCAATTTCACTCTCATCAATAATTTCAGATTCTATGAATATTTAAATTGGAAGCTCCCAAAATCATACACGTGCCCAGTCCCTTATCGGAACTGCATGGCCTGCCTTTCATATGGAAACAACAAAATATTAATGTAACACTTTTCTACTTTAACCAGTGTATGCACTCAAATTCATTTTATGGAAAGGATCTATAAATTATAAAACACATTTTACCAAGTTCATGATTCTTTAGCAAAGTTATTACTATTCTGTTATGACTAGGGAAAATATAGGGCACTTATTGAAATAATTCATTTTAAGACATCACTATAATATGACTATATGTATAAAAACAATGATTATAAATCTCATTTCTGTGCCAGGATGCTATCTTGAAGCTAGGGCCCTTGCCACGTTTGCTGAACGACATCAGCGTCGCTCTGAGGAACCCACAGCTGCACCGGCAGGCGAGTCACCAGCCACCCGAACGACACCTCGCACGCACGCCCTACAGCCGCCCAGCCACTAATGACTTCCAGAGCCTGATGATGAGGGAGCAGAACAGGTACAAGAGCACACCTCAGACTTCATTAACAAATAGAGAAAGAAACTTGAGAATTACAGGAATTATGGGGAATTATGTGCTGCACAAATTTGAAGTGATCTATGTACATATTATGCTGGATATAACAGCCTGATAGTCTGGGTATAGTTTCCAGAAATCCTGTTCAGACCTAGCGTTAACATCCATCTTGGATGATCCAATTACCAGTGGACAGCATTTAACTGGCATGAAGACATGATCTGATCACACAAACCCCCCTGCAGAAGTGGTCACGGAAACAATCAAGATGAAGTCACCAAAAACATCCCTCAAGTAAAAGTATGTAAGGAATTAAACATTGGTGGTGTACCTACTTATACATCGTAATTTATTCTTCTTACACCTAATTATACTTTACAGCAGCTATAAACAGTCATTCCTTCACCAGGCTCTTTTTTCTCTTTCTTGAAGTCAATAAGATATAGAAAAGCAGACTGTAATGTTATTGAGAAACCAGAAAGCACAATCTCCCTTGTGCTTAAGACTTTCCCATGGCGGAAAACTTACTGACTGTTGCAAAGCGCTGACACTGGATACTCCTTCCGTAAATGCTAAATAAATGTATACTCACATAAACCTTCACAATGTCAACATATAATATATTTTTCTTTGTTAAATAAGAACACTTAAAAATGTTTGTTATTAGTCTTGGATGATGTGGAGCATCCGCCGTACAAGTCTCTGTGAATGCACTGTTACTATAGAAATAACAGCGTGTTAGAACAAGCACATTAATATAAACGTGTGATTTTCAGGTACACTACTGTCTGAGCTGCTGTTAGAACATAACTAAAATAGTCTTCATCTAAATAATGCCTTAAGTTAAAAAAGAATGTAATATATTCAATACAATATACAATAAATATATTGTAATATATTTAATTTATCAACAGTGATCTACCACCTTTAATTCGTAGGCTGAATTTCAGGTGGTTTCATATTCACTACATTGGCTCACTACCTAGGGTCTAAAATTACTGCTGTACTAGAAAGTGCACTGTTTGCTCAATAATATATTTAGCTAATGGATACTGAAGTGGTCACTAAAGACACATTTGAGACAGATGAAAATACCAGAATGTGAATGAATGTCTGAACCAGAGTCTTACTTGACTCTCCGCTTGTGATTGGACAACCTAAGAGAGATGTTGGTGGTTAACAGGCACTGAGAACTTTAATGAGTTTCTGAAAGTCATTACAAATGTGTAACTCTTTAAGATAAATAAAACTTCCAAATACATTTCTGTTTCTGTCTGTAGTTCTATAGATATCTCTCGTCTACCATCTCCTACCTCCGGAGGCGGAGCTCTCTCTCACCCGGGCATGGCTGGCTTCGACAGAGATCACCGTGGCAACAAAGATGTGTTCTATGTGGCACGCCCACCCTTAGCCCGCTCAAGCCCCGCCTACTGCACCAGCAGCTCTGACATCACTGAGCCAGACCCTAAGGTATGTGGAAACACACAAAAAAAAACATAAAAGACAACCTACACACATATGTAAGTACATTCTTAAAGCCTTATTTATATCTTTATTATAAATATAGATATTAAATAATGCTATAAATATAAAGGAAATCAAACCAACTGTGGTAGTGTATATACAGTATAGTAGTATAGTTGTTTTACAGTTAACTGAAAGGATAACTGAAAGATGAATACATTGGACAAAAACTACATGAATACTGATGTTTATCTGTGAAACCAAATCCATAAATGAGCAATGTGCACCAGTGTAATTATTCGATTGATTGGTGACTAGAGTGGATGTGACATGAGTGGACTTGACTCTGTTGGACTGGATTTGACCTGAACTGACTTGATTTCATTTGACTGGAGTTGACTTGACTTGATTGGAGTTGGCTTGACTTGATTTCCTGACTTGATTTCTCTTGACTTGATCTGACTTAATTGGACTGTTCTTTCCCACAACGGTCGATTGGCAAACCTCACCAAGAAATAAAACCAAACATGACCTTTGGTCCTATGACCTTGATACTAAAAACCTGGAGAAAGTCCTGTATGTCTGAATAGACTGTTTATTTCTGACCTGTTCCCTAGGTGCTGAGTGTGAATAAGAGTGTATCTATGATGGACCTGCAGGACTCTCGCATCAACAGCATTTCCAACCTGCACTCTGTGAACGACATGCTGAACTCGTCACAGGGCTCCATCGCTGGACTGGGCAGTTTCGGTGGCGCTCCTCTGCGGCTCGGGGGCATGAGGTTCAGCCATTCGGGCGGCTTGGCCTCGGACTCGCTCTCCCAGCAGCAGCAGCATGCGGCAGCTGCCATGCACGTGCCGCTCTCCTTCCAGAACCCGCTGTTCCACTTGGCTTCGGATGGGCCTCAGTACCATGGCCCACCCCATGCCTCACACGCCCCACCGCTTCTGCTCGCCCCGGAGCCTGAGAACGGGCACGCAGGCTTCGGTGTGCCAGCCTTCGGCCATGGCGGGTTCTCTCGCAGTGAGGATCTCTCAGCCCTGCGCACGCAGAACAGCCTGGTGCAGCCCAGCATTGTCCACTCGCACAGCTACAGTGACGACTACACCCGCCACAACCAGGCTGACTACGCACGCCGGCAGCTATCACTGCAGGTGCAGGTATGCTGTAAACAGAATTACTGCAAATGTGTGACGAGTGTTCAGTTTGTCTACATATACCATAGAGTAGCAATGTTATAATTATGGCAAACATTGATTGGTTGGTTGATTGATTGGTTGATTGGTTGGTTGATTACGTGTTACAAAGGACCGCTGGATTTTCTACAACGTAAATGAAATGTGCTATATAAATAGAAGGGTAGACTAAAACCTTTTTATTTTATTACATTTTTTCCCCATTATTTTTAACAGTCTTTATTTTGCAGCAACTGCAAATGATTACAACTAAAGCTTCATTTGCAGTTTTGCTTTGTGGCACAATAAAAGTTTCCATGTAAATAAATATTAGAAATAATAAAAAAGGAACAGTATAATATTAATTGGAATGCATTATAATCCAAGTAAATGTGAAAGGTAGGGCCTGAATGGCTCTGAACAGGATTTTGGGTTCCAAGCACTACAATTTAATGGGTTTCTGAAAACAAATATCTGGTGCCTTGAGCTAAATACTAAAGATGCACAAAATGGTTGCTGTTGTTTATGTAAATCAGAAAAGAGCAAACTTTTACAAGTAAATGTAAGTGAAAGTCACTCATAACACATAACACATACATTAGTTTTGTGTGATCTAATACAAATATAATTGAATACTTAGAATTGAAAAACCCTTGAAAAGTAATAAATAATTTAGAGCAGATGCACTGCTGGTTTCTTGCCTCATGTCTTGACTTTAATTTTATAAATGCCTGACAGCTGAATATACATTTTTGCCTGATCTTATGGCTTGTGATAAATTAGTTTTTGTGTATAATATACATACATTATTTCTCTCTCTGTCTCTAGGAGAATCTCCATCAGCAGGTATTAATGGGCATGGCCCCTCAGACTGCTACCGGCACCGGAACACCCGCCTCAGTTGCAACGCCCCCAGCCACCATGCACCCTGTCCGTCAGGCTTCTATGGCTCCTCCCCCTACACAGCGTATTAAGCCTCAGCCTTCCCACCAGCTGTCAGTCAGCTCAGCTGCTAACTCCACCCCACCCAAGGTCCGACCCCAGAGCGGAAACCTCCTTCAGTCACCTGAGTCGAGTTTTGGAGCAAGGCCGTTGCCACGGCAGCAGCTGTCAGTTAAGGACAGCCCCGCCCCTGGTCTCCCTCACCAGTCCAGCACAGCCAGTGATAGCCAGCCACCACAGGGGGGTGCTAATGAGAACACAGAGAATGCACAGAGTGATACTCCTGCTAAAACTGCTCCACAATCCAACCAACAGCACCTACTAAAACCAACTACTAACAAGCAGGTACACACCCACATACACACACACACACACACACGATTGTACACAATATAACACTGTGTATATGGAAGATACACTGATATACTACAAAACTCTGAATTTTATGGAATAATCACACAGGAAGCAGGCATGTTGAGTTGCAAAGGTTTGGTGAAGATGCATAAGCAATAAATTTAACTCTGATTAGTGAAACCAGGAGGTTTAAGGAGTTCTGAGACTCATTTTAGCCACATCTGTCTCTCTAAGCCACATTTGACAACCAAAACCCCTTTTAATAAGTGATGAATGTTCTCCATGAATGCCAATGCTGGAGCTTATAAAATATTAGCAAGACTAAAAAATGGCAGGAAAAAAATCACAAGTGTGGATGCAGTAACCGTCTTATTCATAAAACAGTTAAAATGTGGAACTACACTAGAAGTTGGCATTTGAATGTCATGGACATATTTGCATGTTAGCATATAATCAGATTCCGTAATGCCATTTCAGTTTGTCTGACTGCAGACACATTTATCTACAAACGCAGCTAAAATCAAGATACAAACAAGATGTATAAATTGTCCTGGTATAAATTTGGTCAAAGTATATTACACTTAGTTCAGCACTACAAGGTCATATGCAGCCTACTGAGAAAAAGACTAGAACATAAGCAGGTTGTTGTTAACAATGCACACGTCTAGACAGTCACTTGCTACATGCTAGCTATTTATTTATAATATATAAAGACTTATGCACCTGTATTTATTCCTTATTGTTTTTTTTTTAATGAAAGCTTTCTTTAATGCAGTATAAAACTGTTTTATTTCACATAGCTGTTTCTCTGTTCATGTCTTTAGGGCTCTAAGTCTCCCTCCACACTGAACCCTCCGACCCCTGCATCCGAGCGGACAGTCGCCTGGGTGTCCAACATGCCGCACCTGTCAGCTGACATCGAGAGTCTGCGTGTGGACAGAGAGGACCTGAAACTGAAGGAGCACTCTAAGAGCATGGACGAGTCTCGGCTGGACCGGGTCAGTGACAGTTTCCATTTACAAATCATCAGTAATATCCATTATGGATTGGAGTCACATCCATATTTTGTTTGTTTTTTGCCTTTCTACATTTAGATATATATTTAGTCATTTGTCAGACACACAAATCCAGATGTACCAAAAGTGGACAAATCTGTAGCCCTGGAGCCTGGGACAATTATATTTCATATCTGGGCTTTTATTTTTTTATTCATAATGAACAAAAAGGGAAAAAGCCCTACTTCTTATTGACTATTGACACCTTAAAGCTGTAACTGCAGTACATGCTACTCATTCCAAATCCCAACCCTGATGCACTACACATTGATCATTTTGTATGAACAATATGATGGATTACAGTGAGCTGGGAGTGTGGTAGTGCTGTGTAAAGGGGTGGGTCTTGAGTTTTGATTTGTACAGTTCCAGAGTAGAGAAATCACTGAGGTGTTGAAGCAGGGTATTCCAGACTTTGGGGGTGGTTTTGAGTGGGGACCCATTGAGGACATGGATGTGCATTAGTTTTGAATGTACTGAGGTTTGTTCGTGGAATGGGTTGGAAGACCAAAAAACAGAGAATTATACTAATCGAACTATGAAGTGATGAATGCATGGACACGGGTTTCAGCAGCATGATTGCTGAAGGAGGAGAAAAGGCAAGTAATGTTGTGAAGGTGAAAAAAAGACAGTTTTGATGACTGAGGCAATATGGGAGTGAAAGGTGAGTGAAGACTTAAAGAGAATACGAAGGGTTCAGATGGATTTATGATAGTGCCGTCAATAGTCAGGCGGAGATCATTGACTTTAGACAAGGCTCCCTCTGATCGACTCAAAGGATCTCTGTTTTAGAAGTATTAAGTCTAAGGAAGTTATCTGCCATCCAGTGTTTGATAATATGAAGGCAGTTTTGCAGGGAGGAGGGAGGAAGTGAAATGGAGGGTTTACAGCTGAGGTAGGTCTGAGTGTCATCTGCATAAAAGGGAAAATGTAAGTCATGCTCGTGAATAATGGAACCAAGTGGAAGCATATAAATGATATGGAAATTTGGGGAACACCTTGAGAAACGAGTGTGGGATGCGAATTAGCCGATAGAGATGAATTGCTGTCTGTTTGTCAGGTAGGATGCGAACCATGCCAGAGCTGTATCGCAGATGCTTAATGGAAACCGAAGATTTGAAATGGTGTGATTGACGGTATCAGAAGCAGCAGTGAGGTCAAGATGGAGGAGAATGTCAATGAGACCAGAGGCAGCTGAATGGAGAAGGTCATTTTTCTACCCTAAGGAGTGCAGTTTCCGTGCTGTGTTGAGAGTGAAAGCCAGATTAAAAGAGTTCATATAGCTGGAAAGATTTTGTGAGGAATTTGTGAGGCAACAACTTTCACCAAGAGCTTGGATAAAAATGGAAGATGGGAAATTGGTCTATAGTTGCTAAGGATAGCTGGGTCCCTCATAAACTCTTTGTTTGCCTTGGGCCCTTACATTGGTTGTATTACTGTATTTAACTAGCTTGCCAAACATTATTACATTACATTAGCTACTACTTCTTAAAGTCGTCAAATAAAGTCAGTTTTAGGCTGTATGATTACAGCAGTCTTTTAAGACTATTACTCGTCATGCTGTATGATATGATCCCAATAAAATCTTGGCTGAATTCTATAACCGACTACGCAGTAATGTGTTCTACTACATTCTGCATATATCATCAATTAGCATGATCTGGGTTTGTAAGAAAAACAGGGTTGCATAAGCAAAAAATTTCCAAGAGAAAATCTGAATAAAAAAATTTCTGCCACTGCCAGAACTTAGTCCTTGGCTGTCTTGAATCGTCCACTGGTCAGCACAATCTTGACCACCAATCTCACTCAATGAATTATTTTACGACATTCATTTTCTGTACACAAAAAGGAGCAAACAACTGAAGGTGCAAGAATGGAGAGCATTTGGAAAATATACTTCCATAACCTGAAAAAATAGAAATGAATGTTGGTTTGTACAAGTGCTCGAGTGGTCTAGTCAGTACCTAAAAAGGACAGATTCAGATCCTAGGTGTGATTCAAAAGGCATGGTGCGAAGACATTAATGTATCGTTTGTGTGTCTTTGTATGTGTGTGTGAAAAGGTGCGTGAGTATGAGGAGGAGATCCACTCCCTGAAGGAGCGGCTGATGATGTCCCACCGTAAGCTGGAGGAGTATGAACGCAGGCTGCACTCCCAAGAGCAGCAGACCAACAAGATCCTGCTGCAGTACCAGAGCCGTCTGGACGACAGCGAGAGGAGACTGAGGCAGCAGCAGCTGGAGAAAGACTCGCAGATCAAAGGCATCATCAGCAGGTCACAATCCCGTTGAGGCACAGTGTGTGTGTATGTGTGTGTGAAGGAGCAGTCTCAGTAAAGCCCAAAAGAAAGCATGCAGGCCACCACATAATGTCCAAATCTCTCCGAAGGGTTCAGCACTCTGATTCTCACGTCATTTGAGCGATGGTGTTTTATGTGTTATTGTTTTGCATGTTGTTGTATGAATGTGAAATTATTTTGTGATGTCGTTGTGCACTGTTGTTTGTGATTGTCTTGCTTACTACAGTGTGGTTGTGTTGATATTTATTATGTGATTGTGTTGTTGCGTGTTAAATGAAACTGTCGTATGGCATCAAATCCAGCTGTGATTTGAGCACAACTGATGGATCAACATCAGCTGCATGGAAACAAGCTCCTGCCCAATAGTTCATATGTATATGACCTGCCCCAATTTACCATCACGCATTTATAATTTACATGAAATATGGTCTAATTCCTGCAGCTGTTGATATTGTGGACAGCACTCAGAAGGCCACAATCATCCAACATCCTAGGAAGTGAAATTTTAGTGAAATTAAGTTAAAGGTTTTTATATCTGAGACTGCTGGAAGAAAATATGTTCTTGTTGAAAACCTGAAATAATATCAACAGGATAGAATAAAATCTATCACAGAATAGAAGCTTATAAGGATCTGTAGACATTTATGAAAGAATGGTAACAGAAATGCAGGTAGTTCTTTCATCTCTATTTGTTGCTTTTTTTTAAAAAATTAATTTTAAAACTCAAATAGATTAAAGCTCAAATAGATAACTCAAATAGATTAAAATTAAAATAGATAACTCACATAAATTAAAACTCAATTGGAGAACTCAAAATTAACACAAATTGATTAAAACTCAATTGGAGAACTCACATACATTAAATCTTAAATGGATAACTCAAAGATTAAAACTCAAATAGAGTAAATCTCAAATAGATAACTCAAATACATTAAAACTCAAATAGATAACTTGTATATTAAAATTCAAATAGATAAATCAAATAGATTAAACCTCAAATAGATAACTCAAATAGTTTAAAACTCAAATAAATAGCACAGATTAAAACTCAAATAACTCGGATTAAAACTCAAATGCTTAACTCAACTTAAAGCTCAAATAGATATCATACAGATTAAATGCATATCAAATGCACATGCATAAATGCAACAAACTCAAATGCATAACACAAATAGATTAAAGCTCAAAAAATAAGTCAGATTAAAACTAATAGATAATCTATCATCTATCTATCTAACTATCTATCTATCTATCTATCTATCTATCTATCTATATATATATATATATATATATATATATATATATATATATATATATATATATATATATATATATATATATATACATATATATATATACATACATACATGCATACACACAGTCAGGTCTGGAAGTATTTGGACAATGACGGAGTTTTTGTGATTTTGCCTTTATACACCACCACAATGGATTTGAAATAAAACAATCAAGATGTGATCGAAGTGTAGACTTTCAGCTTAATTTTTAAGAGGTCATTTTAAGCAAAGTACCTCCATTTTCAGAGGCTCAAAGGTATTTGGACAAAGTGACTGACAAGAAGTTAATTGACCAGGTGTGGTCTATTCCCTCGTTACTTCAAGACAAATGAAGCAGATAAAAGATCTGGAGTTGATATCAGGTACTGAGTTGGCATTTGGCAGCTGTTTGACTGGAGCTACCAGCCAGATTAGACTTTGCCAGAAAACATCTAAAAAAGCCTCCCATGTTCTGGAATAAGATTCTTTGGACTGATGAAACCAAGATTAACTTGTACCAGAATGATGGGAAGAGAAAAGTATGGTGAAAGTAAGGAACAGCTCAAGATGAATTCTGAGGTGTATAGGGCGATACTCTCTGCTCACATTCAGCCAAATTCTACAAAACTGATAGGACGCTGCTTCACAGTGCAGGTGGATAATAACACTAAACATACCGCAAAAGCAACTCAAGACTTTTTGAAGGCAAACAATGGAATATTCTTCAATGGCCTGATCTCAACCCAATAGAGCATGCTTTTCACTTACTGAAGACAAGACTGAAGGCAGAAAGACCCACAAACAAGCAGCAACTGAAGGTGGCAGCAGTGAAGGCCTGGCAAAGCATCTCCAGGGAGGAAACTCAGAATTTGAGTTTTGAGAACATGGGCTCCAGATTTCAGGCAGTCATTGACTGCAAAGGATTTTCATCCAAGTATTAAAATTATGGTTATATTTACAATTATGTCACTTTGTCCAAATACCCTGAAAATGGAGGTACTTTGTTGAAAATGGCTGTAATTCCTAAATGGTAAATGCCATATTTTTGTGAAACCTCTTAAAATAAAGCTGGAAGTCTACACTTCGATCACATCTTGATTGTTTTATTTCAAATCCATTGTGGTGGTGTATAAAGGCAAAATCACAAAAACTCTGTCATTGTCCAAATACTTCTGGACTTGACTGTGTGTATATATATATATATATATATATATATATATATATATATATATATATATATATATAAAACACATTTTGAACCCCCAGCATGGGGCAACTCCAAGGTGGCAGAGCCACAGAGCTGAGCTGCATGCATGAAAGGTCCCCCATGGTTCTGTGTGAGGGGGTGCTAGGAAAAATGTCAAATAAATAAAATCGCATGTGGCATGTTTTAGTGTTTATCAAATTATGGAATAACCCTGCGTTGATTTCCAAGCATCTTTGATTACCCTGGCTGTGTGGGTCACATGCCCAAGGCTCCTCATCCCAATGCACCATCTTACAATTCCTCATGTCCTCAAAAGCACGTTACTCAGTTGAAGCACTAATGACCTCAAAGATCTAGGCAACTAATTTACCTGATTTACAGATGACAGGTTAACACTTTTCAGATGTAACTACCTACATTTTAGGAGGCTGTAAGATTCAGCATGCGCAATTATCATTATCAGTGTTATTTTCTACTAACTTCCAGCATGGGCTATTATGATTATCACTGTTATTGTATACTCTGATTAT
Source organism: Pangasianodon hypophthalmus (assembly GCF_027358585.1). Lineage (NCBI taxonomy): Eukaryota > Metazoa > Chordata > Actinopteri > Siluriformes > Pangasiidae > Pangasianodon > Pangasianodon hypophthalmus. The sequence continues at coordinate 6,940,224 of NC_069718.1, forward strand.
TATTAGTTTCACTACTCTGCTTACTATACTTGTTATAATGATAAATGTTTTTTCTTTTTTAAATGCAAATCAAGCAATTTTACAGGTTGTCAAAATGTTATGCTCAAATTTACATGCACTCTGACCAGACGTGAGTTTGATCGTACAGATCGAAGATGAAATTAATGAATAAGGTAACTGTCAGCGGAATTTGCGCAGAATCAGAGTTAACTTTACACAATTCTAGCAAATAAGGGCTAGTGTGTGTTCATCATCCTCTAGTCCTTCATCAGTATCAATTCCTGACTACAGCACCGCATAACTGCACACATATCAAATGTAGGTGCACTGATAAAATAGTGAATGATTGTAGCTACAAGGTGTATATTATTTTATCTTAGTGTATATTAATAGCATGATTGCGATTGCGCTTTTGTATGATTATCGTGTTGTGTTGTGCTTGTGCTTGTGCTTGTGATTGTGGTGCTGCATGTTTTTTGTGATTTGTGTTGTTATATGTGTTGTATGATCGTATCGTTGTGTGATTGTGGAGTTTTGTGATTGTGTTGATGTGTGTTGTGTTCCAGGCTGATGGCGGTGGAGGATGAGTTGAGAGGCAGTGGCGTTTCTGACCTCAAATCCCGAATATTTACAGGAGAGGTCTGTCTCTTTCATATACACATACACACGTGCAGCCGACTGCAGTACAGTACTGGCTAAAACACACTTAGCTACGTTTCCATGCACACAGAAACCTGAATATATTTGATTAATAACCTGGCCTTTGTATATTGAAAAGATTATTTCCATTGGTTAAACAGACTCACCGGCAACTTTAACACCTGTACACCTGCTCATTCATGCAATTATCCAATCAGCCAATCATGTGGCATTTTAATGTTTTGGTTATGTTTTGGTCTACAATATACTTACAATCCACGATTAGATTATTGATGTGCATGCAAACGTATGTAGTTGCTGTTTGGATTGTTCCCAGTCACAGTTTAACAGTTATCATCCCATTGCAATCTAACCTTCTTCCTGTTTCATTTATCGGAAATCGTCATACATTGTCATATTTGTGTGACTGTGTTATTTTCAGTGCGTTGTGTATTACACTACAGGGACCCTCATTGTGTTTTTACATTTACAACACCATCAATCACATGAAGCACTGTTGTATTTGTGAGAAAGCTTGAATGCAACCATTTTTATGAGTAGTGTTACCTTTTTTTGTTTTCAGTATGTTTTCAGTTTGTTGTACTAAAAGCCAGTTGTGGCTATTACTGGAAAATACATGCTGAGCAGTAAAGCCAGTTTAGAGCAGATACAGTATCAGACTGAAGCTACATGCATCCAGGGAACCAAAGTGATGTTCAAGTTGATTTCTTTTAAATGACAAATGACTTTGAGCCAGACAACCTGTGTATAGTTCAGTCTTGCAATACTTATGGATGTAGCTCTGTAGCTCAATATAAGGATGTAGCTTTCTCAGTATAGGAGTATAGTTATGTTTTTTCCAAGAAAAGCTTGGGGAGAAGTGTTGCAACCACATACTTGAGGCTACACCCACACGTATACATATACATATATTTTTGAAAACATCAAGATGGCGAAAAAGTTCAAAAATGAAAAAATGACAAACATAAGGATTCATATGCATGGACTGACAATGAAGTCAAAATCTCCTAGCACATGCTAAGGTTCTTACTGTGATGTGTGTTTTAAAAAACACATTTTCCCATCCACACAAAAACAGTGAAAACATCTGACCTTGTTTTCATGTGGAAGGAAGGACAAAATGCAGAGATATCTGTATACATGTGGACGGAGCCTAAGTGTGTTGCATCATTCAGCATATCTATATATAATGTATCACACATTGGGCCTCATTTATCAAGCTGGATACACAAAGAATACAAGGTATTCATGCAAATCCTGTAAATTCAGAAAAATGTTTGTATGATACTAATGCTCCTGATTGTGTGTAAATTGCTTCTTTTCATTATGTTTACAGCATTTAGCAGACACCCTTATAAGTGTGACTTATAGAAGTGCTTCTTAGTCTCTATCAAAAACACATCCTCCTAGTAGTATTTACAGTATAAAATAATATAAAATAATTAAAGAATATGAAAAATAATGTAAGCTGTCTGTGCACTTGAACTTTTATGGCCTTTTGTGGGTGTCACTACATGCTTATGAGCTGTGTTGGGAAAATGCTTTGCACTTTACAGGTGATCACTATACCCATGCAAATACAAAGAAAATCAGCCTTTGCAAAGTCTTGCAGAAACATTTAGTTCGGTTTGGCTTATGCAAATATTTACATGCAGATCTACTAAAAGACTGATAAATAAGGCCCATTCATCCCGTTTTAATCCCTCATGGGATTTGGCAGACAACACTTGCCATGCTGCCTCCAAATTATGTCAGAAAGCTGACGGACTATATTACTATCTCAGACTGTTTGCATTCTACAGTTTGAGTTGTGGTACAGAAGTTTAATTGATGAATACTGCAGGCTAGATCCTATGTTTGTTTCCCATGTTAGCTCTGTACATGGTTCCTCCACCTGGTGAGATCATGATCATCAAACATCTTAGTGAAAGGAGCAACACACCATGGCAGCCTTTCAATTTTGTCCATCTGGATGGTGCATAGATGCCAGTTGCTAACACAGGCAGAATCTCAGAGCCTAATCAATACTCCCAGATGAAGCTTCTCTCCAGATGGCACCTGTCATTCTCCTCACTCAGTGGAGAACATTCTAGCCAAACTCTTACAAGTATCTGCAATTAGGACGAGGAAGTTATGCTCCACATCCACCTTCCCCAGATGAGCAGTACATGTTCATGAGACCAGAACCACCAGAACCAAGTTCTAAAGGCTAGAGTCTCTTGGTTTCTGCAAGTCAGCCAGAAACTGCATGAACCTTCAGCCAGAAGGCCAAACTATTTCTTTAACCAAGCGAAGGACCACTCACAAGCCTTCTCTCAATGTAAATTGCTGATCAAGTTTCTATTGTTCCATGGATCCTGTCCAAACAGAGTTTTTGGTTATGAGCTGCAGCTCAAGAGCTGTCCAGCCATCTTGCATCTATGAAAGGAAGCAGAAAGTCAGTGAAATAGGATGATCAAACAGCAAAGATTCTATTCAAGTTACTTCCTGTAAAGAAGGACAGGGTATACCATTCCATCTTGAATTTGTGGTGGCTGAATCATTAATTCAAGACAATCTTCATAAAGATCTCACATTCATGTACATCACCTTCTTGTCCATACCTTTGAGTACCACGTCTTGTCGCAGACACCACATAACTTCACAAGGTGCAGAGCCTACTGCATCTGAACAAGGCTGCATAACCACAAACCTTTGGTTTCCTTCCTTGTGAAAGCTTGTCCACCAGGAACACAGAGCAAATGGAAGAACATGGGTATCCCCTATGTCCCCTGTGTGGCAAGGAAACTCTGGAGGATATATAATAATTGTGGCATTCTGGTTCAGATCCAGCAACACAGTGAGAAACCAAAACACAAGCAAAGCAAAGATTTGTATATTGACGGAGCAAAACCACCATTTCATATGCACCAATGGAGAAGGGCATAAACATTCTGGATAGAGAGGACAACTAATTTAGAAGAGGAATAGTGGAGGCCACCAATGTCAAACTAGATTAGCCATCTCTGAACCACAAGAGATAGTACTGGTGTGTCACTACTCCAAGGTTTGGAGTTCAATCGAGAGTTTCCTCTCAGCTCCCAAAAACACTTTGGTAGGAGAGATAGTCTACACAATGTGTGAGCTATACCCTGTGATGAGCTGGTATCCCATACATGATATATTCCTGCCTTGTGCCCAGTGTTCCCTAACAGTCTTTGGAACCACCACAATCCTGACCTCATGTTTTACCTACCTCAGATTTATTGCTGATTTACGGATTTGTATTTCCACCCTTTTTAACATTCCATTCATTCAGTGAACAAAGTATACATCTATAACCCCATACGGTGTATAGTATAGCTTGAAAAAGAGGCAGAGCTTATGTAGGTATAGCTTTGTTTAAGGGAATTCCATTAGTTTCCTGTCTGAAATGGCAAGAGTGGCAGTGGTTGGATCAGGTTCTCCAGGGTAACTCTGCTGCTGAAGCTGATTGTTTGTGAGCAGACTGAATAGGTAGGTTGGGGCCCGGCTGTGGAATCTGCAGAGTTTCAGGCAGGAGGGAGCTTGGGTTCTGTACAAGACCACGGCATTCCCTAGACCCCCTCTACTTTAAACACTACCTCTCTTCTCTGCTCTCTCTCTTTACCTCCTAAATGTTCTTGCTCTTTTTGTATTTTTCTATAATGTGTTTTCTCAGAATGTTTTTGTTCCTTTGCATGTTAACAACTTCTTTTTTTAATTCTACCCAACTGCTCCTCGTTTTTTATTTTCCTTTCTCTCTGCAACCCTTTCGGTTTATTTAACATTCTTAATCAGTTCCTCTTTAATGTCATACACATCTCCATGTGGTCCATCTTCCACTCTTCTCCCCCTTTCTCTTTCCCTCTCCTCTCCTCTCATCTCCTTTCCCTTCTTGCCCTCCTGTTCCCCTCTCTGTTAGGATGATCCATATTCCTCTCTGGGTTCGGTTGAGCAAAGCATGGTTCCAGGAGGGGAGGGGGTTCTTCCGCTGAACCCCATCTCGGCTCTCTCCTCCACAACCAGCTCCCCTTGGAATGGAGCTCTCCCTCCCCTGCCCCCACACCTGCACATCAGCCAGAACGGTGATCTACGTGGCAATACCGGCTTCCCCGGCGCAGCCATCGCTACAGCAGCTGGGGCCGCAGCCTGCTGGGCCACGCAGGGAGGGAGGCTGGGCTAGTCATGTGGCCTTTGAACACTGGGAGAGCTTTGTGCTGTGCAAATACATGCGCATTGTTGCTAGCAAAAATATTGAGTCTTCACATCCCAGCATGAGTCTGTGGCTGAAGAATCTGTAGTCAGCTTAACAGCCATCTGTCCATTTTTTTCGCTTTTATCTGTCCATTAAAGGGAACATCAGCCAAAATTGCTAATGAAATGAAAATCAACTGAATTTTAGCAATTTTAGCTGAGCTTTCTTTGAGTTTCTTAGCAAGGAAAGTCCCTCTTTAGATAGGGGGCTGTGTAATAGTGTGTGAGGATTAGGTTCTGTCAGAGCTCTATTGTTCTCTTAAGCTGCGATTAATGTGCTATTGGCTTAAGCATTTGGTATATAGACATGTTTTTTTTTAAAATATATAAACATTTAGCCTATTGTTAGTTTATTTGAAAGTTTCTAAAATCTTAAGCAGAATGACTCATAATTGGCTATAAATGCCTAAAGCATATATTAATGAGACACTATTTTTAATGTCACAAGGGCTGTGAAAACAAAAGTGTGAAGATGTGTTTACATTTCCATGAATCAAAGAACTAATTTCTATATCTATGACTTGTAGATTTGCTGTTAGTGGTTCTAGTAGAGAGATTTTCAAGAGGTGGATATTTTTCCATGAGAATTAGTGGTGTACTTCAACAGCTGAGATATGAGTCATTTCGTTTTTCTTTTTAACTATCAATCTGAATCGTTTGTGTGTGTCTATGTGACTGCCATCTATCACTCATACCATTCCCATGCCACTTGCTACTGTAAATGTGTGTAGCTTATCTGAATGTGTTTTCATATGTGGATGATATATTAATTATTATAAACTAAGGTGTGAATGCAATGACAGGGACTTTATAAATGCCAACCAAGATTCCTGGACAATTAACCTGTCAATCAAAGGCTAAGTGGACTCTCATTGGACACTAAGCCACCTGCTACCCTCCTGCGCTCACTTTGTCTTTCTCTCCCTTAGCCGATCTATGGTGGGCACACCGGAACATGATTGGACCACAGCAGCGCGAAAGGATATGTGACTGGACCCACGCCAGTCCAGGAACCTCTCTTGTTTCTGATTGGTTGAGAGAGGAGAGAGAAAGAGGAAGAGCCTGAGAAAAAAGAACAACAAAAAAAAAAAACATCGCTCTGACACGTCAAACCCCAAAAAGCACACAAAATCACATACACAAGAGCACATTCTTTATGTCTCTCTACTTCTTTCTCTCCCTCTCTTTTCCTCCCTGAGCCAAAATAACGACAATCACCTCTTTTTTATGTAGTGGATTGACAAATTAGCTACTCGGTGCTGTTTATTCTATTATTTATTCGGCCATTATTACTTTAGGATCTTTGGTACAAATTAAAGTTACAAACAGAGGGACCTGATTCATGTATCCTCTTTTTTTGCCCATAGTACACCTCAGACTTTCTCTCTATGTCTTTCCCTCTCTCAGCAGGCGTGTTTGTTGTATTCAGCATGATGGCTGTAGAGGGGCTGTGTTGGTCTTTGTGTGTGTGTGCGGTTATGGTGTGTATTACCAACTCCATAGCCCACAAGCCTCCAAGCTCTAATAATGACTCTTAATTTTTGTTCTTGTAATTTTTTTTTTCCTATAATGAGCCTTTTCAATCTTTTTATGGAGGTGTGGTCTTTTCTGAGCCAATCAGATGTCGCCATACTGCTCAGAAAGCCCTTCCTGTGCCGCGCAGTGGGCGGCGCCTCTTCTCTGTGCCTAAAGAGCTCTATACAAAACAGGGGAAATGAAAAAAACTTCATCGACAGGAGCGCACAGGACACTCCAATTTTTCAAGCTGTGGAGTTTGAAAGAGTATGATGTTTGATTAATATTGTCTCTGTTTGGACTTTGCTGCTTTAAGGACTTTTAAGGATCAGCATCCCTTCATCATCTCATCCAGTCGATGGGACGGAAATGACACAAGCGAAGATACAGCGCCACCGTGTGTGTGTGCGCGTCTAAGAGCAGAAACAACCTGCTTTAGTGAGCAAGACCGTGTGTAACATCCGTCTGCACATGAACGATGGGACGTATTCTGCGTACAGGTGCTTCTGGGCATCGATGCAAATGGATTTGTCTTTTCCTTTGTGAGCGTGTGCATGCATGTGCGTGTGAACTAGAGAAATAGGGAATAGGAACGGGATCAGAAGGAGAACACCAAGGATGACCATGGTTTCATCAGCTAACGGCAGGGACCCGCCTTGAGAGGAAACTGCAGTAGAGACAAAAAATCTATATGATCTAGTATTTATAAAGTCTAGCTTTAGTATTTATAACTCTAGACCTATAGCCCATCTTTATTCTATTAGACTTTATTTAAGCACAAATATACCCATTACCAATGTACTATATTGTGGTAATGTATTATACTACTCTCCTAAAGCATGGAGACACGCACATACACACACTTATACACACACTCACATTGATCATAGAAGGAAGTAGTAGCATCATACCTCATTCGGTCCTACTGTTATCTTCTTTCCATTAGGCGCACCGCATCTATCAATCCGACGCTTCTGTTCGGTTTTCCTCGCCGTTCGATTGGAGTTTTTCTGAGATCGGTAGCTGATTTCTTTCGCTTGTGAGCTTCAGTTGGATTTGATGTACATAAGAGCTGAGGATTCAAGACCTGTTGATTTCTACAGTTTTATTCATTTTACCAAGTCCTATTGTTTTTTTCTGATTCTTCCTTGATGTTCGATAGATGATTACACACATATACACCATTAGTTGGTTTTGCTGGTAGGTTTTTAGTCACTTGCTTTTTATTTATTATGATTCTTCTTCTTATTATTATTATTTTTCTGTGGTGGTTGAAAGTATTGATAACTTATTATGTCTGCACTTCAGATATTATTTATTTTTCAAAAAAAAAAAAAAATCTAATCGTGCCCCGTGCCTAACTGTTCTGGTTCTGAAACTTTGGTGAGAAAGTTAGATGGCTCTGCTTGTTCGCCGCCATGGATCAGAACCAGTAATAAATGAAATATGAAGCAGAACCTTACAATACTCTAGTCACCTTTTGTGTATAAAAGTCCTCCTGAGAAAGATTGTGCTGGTGAAACGTTTTCTCCCATCGTGTAGCGCTATATTTGTTTTTTAGAGTCATGAGATTTTGTATCTAATCTTCAGAATGAAATGCCCAGAGCGGGTCTACTCCTACCCTTAAACTTAGCCATAGACATGGACAAGCCATACACACCCTGTCCTTCTCACGGGCTTTAGGAGCGTAGGAATGTATATATTTCTATCGAACCACAGAAACACGTACCGGCGAAGGAAAGGCTCAGTGTTTAACAATGTGGGACACCTCAGCATATGGAGAAATGTTGTGAATGTTAATATTGTTAAGAAGACAATTATTCTATTCAAATATGACTATTATTGTAATTATCATTGCTTTCATTTTCTTGATGATATGATTATTGATTGATCAGAAATTTCTTTCATTTTGTGAATATGAGTTTACTATTATTCCAGAAGTTTAAATAATTGGACAAATTAATAAATAGATATATGCTAACCTTTAATATTTGTTTTCTGGTTCATTTTTTTCTCAGTAAAAGTCTGAAACACTATTTTACTCTTTAGTTTTGATGTTGTCTTAAAAGCAAGATAATGAAGTCTGTAATAATGCAAATTACTATTGTAATGAATATTAGTTTTTTGAGCTCACTGAGTTCCAACACCACAGATAAAAAAAAAAAAACCACAATACATTAGATTATAGAGAGTGAATGTCTTTGGATGGTTAACCGTTCTAGCTTTCTAAGAGCGCTTTCGTACCTATTAGTCCATTTACTGAATCTGAGTCAGAGTGAAAATTTCACATTGGTTTGGTTTCACATTACACATAATTACAACAAACTCTAAAGCAAAAAAAGTGTTGGCTGAGAGGGTGTAGGGCTGAAATGTATTGGCAGGAAGTACGGCGGCTGCTCCTCAGGGTCGCAATAGAAAAGCACTCGCCCTGTCAATGGGAGATCGCAAGTTCGAATCCCAACAATGCCACAGCCAGCCATGGCCAGTGCTCTCAGGGTGGGAGGGATAACATTACTGTGTCTCTCCTGTCAATCACAGCGACACTAGCCAATCTGTGAGCTCATATATGTGGACGAGGGCAGCTAGCGCTTTCCTCTGAGAGTGTTGCGCTGCTCTGTGACGCAGCATGTGGAGCAGTTTGAAAAGATGCAGTTGGCTGGTTTCACATGTCCCAGAGGAACCATGTGTGAGCCCTCACCCTACTCAGGTGTTAGCTGTCATGTGATAAGGGAGAGTTTAGCTAGTGGGTGGGATTTGGCAAGAACTCACTGGGGAGAAAATGGGGGAAAATAGGGTGACTGAACTTTAAGTAAAATGTAAATGAGAACATGCTGAAGTTACATTTTGTTCCGTTCAATGAATTTCTAGAGGTGGCAATAATTGTGACTTTTTAAAATAAAGATTTTTAAAATTTCCTTGGAGTAATTTTACTTCAATTAAAGGTTAGATTTCTCTCAGATTTTCATTGTTAGGTTAAGCTGCTTAACCATGAAGACATTTTTTATAATTTTTTATCTATATTTACAAAAAGTCTGGAGCTGACCGTTATCTGTAAGAGTGTTTAAAGCCAAATCAGGACTTGAAACTGTTTTCTCATAATTAATATATTTATTCAACCTCAGATTGTTAGCATGTTAGTATGCTTGAGCAAAGTACATTCTGTATTCCATGTGACCATTTAGTGCAGAATCAACTGTGTGATATAAAACAATATCAGTCCATCTACAACAGGACGACTGCTGAGACGTTCACGTTTACATCCTTCAAGACGGTCACATGTCAGTAAGGCACAAAGCAAATTCATCCAGATTCTTCAGCTATCATCCACATACGGTTAAAATATCTCCCCCTTTAAACAGTTACGAAATGTGCGTTTGTAGGTGTGGCCTTGTTTCCAAACTTGGATCAATCCAAATACTTTCCTATTTCCAGTAAAATCTAGCTTTTTATGATTAGCATCATCTGTGCAGGAAAACGTAGCTCCTACTTGCATGCAGCACTTGATAAAAAGACACAAACATTAATGCTGATATCAAACACACACATAAAAAAAAATACATAAAGTCATGAGATGACATGATTCGTGCTAACATGAGGGACAACTTTCCAGACTTATGAGAACTTTGTTTAAAGGTGAGGTTTGTGATTTTAAAAAAGTGTTTCTAAATCTATAACAAACCTAAAATTCCAATTAGACCTTAGAAAAACTGAACACTGCAGTATTTCCATTTATCGGATTTGGCTAATTTCTTCATTTCAAGCTTCAGCCCAGAAATTAGCCCCACCCCCAGCTAGAAAGTAACATACACAGGATATAGTTTCAACATAGAGGGTGGGGTCAAAGGGCTTGTTAAGGCTTGTTAATGTTTTCATTGCCATTGCAGTCCACCCCCTAGTCAGCAGAGAGCGCAAACCGCTAACAAACTGCTCCTTCAGACATTTAGATTAATGTGACTAAACCTCTGTGACAACAAAACTGGCTTTTAGTGTTTATATGATCACAGAGTGTCCGTAAGCACGTCGTGTTTCAGTATGAAATGTCCTGTCCTTCAGTAAAAGCAAAGCTTTCACAGCTAATATAAGTTCTAATAGCAAGCCTCCTCCCATTCAGACTACTGTAGATAATCGAGGAGGAACTAAATACTAATATATGCTATGTTTATTGCTTCTTCTTTGTTCGCTGTTGCTGTGAAATGAGTTATTCAAAGCAACTTAGGATCATAATAGAAGTAAGACTGAACTTCATGTTCAGGAGAAGGCACTTGTTAGTGAGCAGGTGTATATATATATGAAACTATATGAAATAGGCCAGTTTCTGTATATAAATATATAGATTTTAAAAAAGACTAGGATTAAAGATGTGCCAAAATTGCTAACAAGAAAATCCTAGCAGGCAGAGAAAAAAAAAAACAGAATTTTATCACAAGAATCCCTAGCACATGTTGTTGGACGAGATGGCTATTTTTTTTTTCTCTCAAATGTGCGCCAAGCAACAGTAAGAAAATTGCGAGGTAAAAGACTTTTTTTTTTTAACCAGGCTATGAGACCACAGCCCTGCATTCTTGGTTTCTATTCTCTCACAAGACCGAGGCTTGTGAATTTACAGGTCAACGTTCACCTAGATAAAGGCAGCATTCGACTTAACTCAGAAGTGGGAACACGGAATAATGTCATTTACAAAGTGGGAATTCCATGTTCGTCTTATTTTAGCAACAATCTAGCCAGCTGACTGTGATGAGTGAGGTCAGAGATGCAAGTCTGAGTTACGAGGTATTCCACACAGCAAAAGTTGGAGCGAAATGAAAGTAATGGCTACCAGAAGCAAATGCGTGTCTTTCACGTAGCGTGTCCTTTCCCCTTCAGTGAACTGTCTTTTCTGTCATGTTTGTTCTGACTGTTGTTTTATCTGAGAAAGCAGAAAAGCGTAGTTTTGGAGTCTCTCATAGTTGTAGCTAGTCTCTCATATTGCAGAAGCAAGGGGTCGTAAATGTCGTAGATGCTCCATCTAAATCGTAGATGTTGGCACCTTATTTATAATATCATAATAGTCATCAAGCCCTCCAATCTGAGATAGTTTACCCTCCTCTCTGGTGCAAATCTGCTAAAGTACATCATTACAACCAAAGACTTCCATTTGAGCTTCTGAGGAATAATTCAGCATAAAAAAATACAATAATAAACATGATTTCTCAGAATGTAGTCAGTCAGCCGAGACATGATCTGTGTATGAAGTTAGTTCCTTTCGTTGTGCACTACAGCTACGAGGCTAATGTCATGTAGCCAAGACTTCTGCTATAAATATCTTCCTCAAACCACATCCAGTCTGATGTCACACACACGTGCTGATGCGGTTTAGGATGCAGTGTGACCTACTGTCATCTTTATACATCAACAAAACCTCACCGTGTAGCTGAACAGTGTAGTGTTATTAGTCGGCCATCCTGGACAACTGGATTCACCGGACTGACGTTGGAACTTTCTGGAACTTTATGCAGATTCACTTTGGATGTAAATTTGTTATGGTTTGTCTAATTAAAGAATGATTTCGTTGCTTAAAAACAGCAAGTATATAGACCTTACGTGTTAGATATGTTCGCCTCGTAGCTCCAGTACAAAACTAAACTAAATCTTCAGACACGTTTTTGTAAATTAATTTTTAAGAAAATTAGTAGACTTTTAAGAAAAAAAAATAATTGTAATAGTGTTGCTGTGCGGTGTCATTGTGTGGCGGAGTGTATAAAATTATTTCGAGTCTGCGAGTGGAGTTACTGCCGCACTCTGCGTCTCCTCTTCATCTTCATCACCGAGGAAGAGGAGCGGGAACATCCCGAGCAGGCAGCCGATGGTGACGCCGATCGCCTTCCCCTGCACACGAGCACATCCGGAGTTATAATCCTCAGCATTATGAGCTCTCTCTCTCTCTCACACACACACACACACACACACGCACACACACACACATTTGTCTTACTATCCTTGTGAGAACCTTAATGCTATGTTACACCTAAATCTAACCATAAACCCAGTAACCAAAATAACCTTTGTCTCTTTTAGGTTTGTACATAAAAGCTGAGATTTGAAAAGACAGACAGAAAGAAAGAAAGAAAGAAAGAGAAAGTTTCCTCATGGGGATGTGCCAAATGTCCCAACATGGTCAAGACATTTGGTCCCCACCAAGATATAAAAACATGTCAACAGACAGACAGACAGACACACACACACACACACACACACACACACACACACACACACAACCACTTCTTACTAGGTGTGAGCTGAGTCTGGTCTGCCACATGTCAGCCTGTTTGGGTGTAAGATCAGGAATCTGCATCCCCAACCGCGCAGCTAGAGCCTCCACATAACCTGCTAGCCTGCACAACACACACACACATTACATATTACTCATATTACCGTGTGTGTGTGTGTGTGTGTGTGTGTGTGTGTGTAAGTAGTTGACATTTATAAAAGCTGCTTGTTACTTACCCAAGTCCAGCCAGGTCAGAAACCAAGTTTCCCAACGCCGCCGCTGCAACCACAAAACAGTGTTAGTCACAACACACACACTCACACACACTCACACACACTCACACACACTCACACACACTCACACACACTCACACACACTCACACACACTCACACACACTCACACACACTCACACACACACACACGCAGTCAGCAGTATGAGAATTACGAGGAATAGTTTCAAAACAGTCATGATGAAGTGCTGTCCATATTTCAGCAACACAGGATTATGAAAGTTAACTCATATTATAACCAATGGCCAATAAGTCATGAAGAAAACACTTGGGTGCGTGCTGTTATAGAAAAATAATCAACAAAGGAATGGTGTGATGCGGCCCAGCACGAAGCAGAGTTACTGTTACCACCCTGAAGTTGATAATTTTCTATAGCAGCATGCCGGAGTGTTTTATTCCACTTATCCCACAGCAACTAGTCAACAATTCCAACTGCATATTAATGACAGAATAATAAACACACAGCATGAGCACAGTCCGAGAATCAGGTTCCTGTTATCGTTAATGTTAAACCGTCATTCCCTCCGAAAACGACTTAACGCTACAGCTTTAGCACCAACTGTTAGAAAGCGCTGACACTGGAGACTCCTTCCCTAAATGTTAAATAAACATTTCCTCACAGAAAAAGTCACAATTACACGTTTTTCTTTGTTAAATAACATTTTTTTTTTTAACATTTGTTACATTTGTACTGTGATTTTAACTTTACCTTTAATAAAAACTTGTGTTTAGCAACTGTAATTAGATCTGTGTTTTTTTTTTTTTTTTCTCTCAGCTATTTACATTTTTCTGGCCTGGAAATAAGCTCCGCCTCCAGCTTCTCAGCTCTGCCCCAACCCACAAATTACATAGTATATTCAACAGAAGGGGTGGGGTCAGTTGGAAGTCAGCGATTTTAAGTGCAGTTTTAAAATTCGTCTCAAAGGCAGCATACAGCTTCTTTAAGAAATGTCCCAAATGCTACAGCGCATAGACTCGACTTCTTTAAAGGTGTTATTTTCTGTTATTATCATGCACGAGAGAAAACCATGTCACCAAAATGACAGACAGGTGCTCAGCGTGTACAGCTGTCCATTATCGTGGCACTGTATTACCCATAATGCCCTGTTTAAACACTGAAGACTGAATTGTTTACTTATGTGTACTATGTAATGAAATAAAGAGTAAAGTTAGCTACATGTATGTAAAGCCACATAACATGTCCTGCTGTGTTAGGCTTTAGCATTATTTCATATAAACTGTTAATTTGCCATAATAATTTGCATAATCACTTCATTTCTGCTGTAGCTAGAAACACCCATGCAAATGTACACCTCAGTTCCAGCAGCAAGAACAGGTTAAAACTCATTTTAATAACTCTTCTGCTCTCTCTGTTTGGGACGCGGCCCGAATATCTGCGCTGCTGGGAAAATGTGATGAAACACACCGAGGCCGTTATTCATTTTCTCAAAGCCAGTGTTTATACTACACACAGTGAAAATGTGGGTGGAAACAGTTTTGGCTGGAATTCCCAAAGAAAACTCCACCTGTTTTGCCTCTTCGGTGTGACTAAGTGTTAGGTGTTTGTGCTTACGCGGCGGTTCACCACCGCGCTGATCTTCACACTTCTGTGAGACTACACACCCCCATGTTGTCTGACGCCGACTGATTATTAACCCATGTCAGGTTTCACCAGGAAGCTTAATGCAGATTCTTTTAAAGGAACAGTTTGGCCAAAAAAATGGAGTGTACACAATTTTTCTTTATTGTAAATATAGTTGATCAGCCAAGTCTGACATTTACACTGTGTGATTTTCACACACAGAAATAAACACATTGTAAACCAATTCTTTGGTTGTGAGACAGACTACGACAAAGTTCCAGCAGTGTCCGGAATTTATTTTTTAGTAAAAATCTCAGGGTTTGTGACGTGCTACAACACTCGTCTGAAAGTCACCAATAGGAGGACAGCATAAGATGATGCAAAACTCACTAATGGCTACAAATACAGTAGTGGAGATGGTGAAGCATAAACAAAACATACTAATGGACAGAAAAAATGTCTGTCCATTCTAAATGTCTCTGCACGAGCCTTGATCACGCTGATTAACGACGTAAGCAGAACGTAGTAATTTTCTTTAATCACAGGTCTGTTGTTAGAGGATCTTCATCATATAATCTGGCATGGAGAACAGAAAGTCTGATATCAATTTCAATCAATATTTATTTATTTTTTTTTGGAAGGGAGAAGGATAACAAGTGCTTCCTTCAAGACACGTGAAGCCGCCAAACGCATCTGCTGCATCAGGGGGGAGCAAACACACTCGGAAGAAAGCGCTATCCGCCCCCTTCCGCATACATGAGCTCACGCGAGCGCCATGATTGGCTGGTGTTGCTGTGATTGACAGGGCAGAGAGTGTATGCCCCTCCCAGCCAGACAGCATGGCCAACTCTGCTCTCTTGGCTTCATCAGGACTCGAACTCACCATCTCCAGACGATAGAGCGAATGTTTCCTGTTGCGCTACTCAGGATCTCGTACAGTGATAATCTTAGAAAGACTGCTGTAATCGCACAGTGTAAAAGCACTGGAGCTACATGGCTAATGTAGCTAACATGTAATGGAAGCTTATAGCTATGATTACTGACTATACACCTGTGTAATGTAAACGTACCTGCCATAGTTGATATTCCGAAGGTCACTCCGATGGACAGCTCAATCTGGGTTCCCTGTGAACACACACAAATAGTTATGATCAGTAATGAAAACCTCCGTAACATACACTCAACTAGTCCACAACATCTGTGCAGGAGTAAAGGAGTCAGTGCTAATCCAGCCTGATCCAGGATCAGTTCCTTCTCATACGCTAATACACATGACTGTGTAATCACGTGAACCCCAAAATCAGCGTCTTTTACTGAAGCTTGTGAAACACCAGAAGCACTGAACCACTGGAGAAGCTCATACCACTTACTGCAGCTATCATGATAGCGTTGTCCAGGAAGCCGAAGCCGACGAACGGGATGGCGTTGTGAAGCAGCACTGAAACAAGAAACAAGCATGTCAGTGCACACGGCCAACGGACGTCTCTAAAAACCTCTTTCTGAGTCATGTCTATATGATTATATACACAATACTGTGCAAAAATGCAATTTTTATACAAAATTTCATGTCTTCTGTGTTACTGCGCTGTAAAAAAAATGGCAACATATTTTTTCCACACATTCCAGAAAAAAATTAATGTTACAGATTAACAGTGCACCAATATTGACACCTTGAGTGCCAGCACTGGTATCAGCAAAAGAAAATACTGATCCGATGAAGCAATTTCTGACTCGTATGCACACCACTAGATGTTTTGATGACCATTACCACGGGAAATGACACTGGGAAGCCCAGAGACGAGCGCTCAGGGTTGGCCAAGCTGCAGGGCGTGTGCACCCTGGTGTAAAAGTGGGGCTGTGGAGTGATTTAAAATGGTGTTGCACATATTTGGGGCCCAAAAGCTGTGGAGGGCAAAGACCCACTTGCATCAAAATTTAAAGACTTATAGACATCTTTCTCAGCTTTCCAACAACTCCAGCCACACAGCTCTATGACAAAAGGTGCCCGAGAAAGAGGCTGCAGAATTTGGATTTTTTTTTTTTTTTTTTTTTTAGCTGAGTTCAGAGCTCTATTTCCGGCTGTAAAGGACACCTGAAGCGCTGTCACAGATCTCATGAGGTTTTTCCACACCAGTGTAGAAGTCTCTGGAGTGATTTGAAACCATCAGCAGCACATGTCAAGTCAAGTCAATTTTTATTTATGTTTAAAGACAACAGCAGTTGATCCAAAGTGCTGTACATAGCATCATATACCATCACATTAAATAACACCATGAGATAAAGAATAATAATAAGTTTTAAGAGAAGATTTAATCATGTGCGTCAGTGTGCCGTCTGTGATTTGGAGTCACTTCTCGTTTGAGGCAAACAGTAATTAAAAACGTGCAAAAAATGTAATGCAAGTGTTTCAAGAGGGGCCAAAAGCACCAAGGACTTTATAGCATTTAAGGATGAAGAGCACAGCAATTTCATTCAATTCAATTCAAAAAAGCAAGCTAAATGTCAACTACAGTCTTAGAAGAGGCATTTCCTTTTTCACCGTGACAAATTCCCACATGACAGCGTCAACTGGAAGCAGAAGGAAAAAAAATAAAACAATATCGGTGCATCTCTAGTTTCACATAAATATTCGTATGTCATTAAAAGAAAGTCATGTATTCAGTAAAAGAGCAGTGTTTAGATTGCTGTAGAAACCTTTAGGTTTGTTGTTATTTTAGCCATTTTGCTTTACAGGATTTGTTTATTTGTGTCTAAGACGTTTTGCACAGTACTGTCTGAGTGTTTATGTCCATATGTTTCTTCCATTATAAGCCTCTGGTGTATGTGAGGAGACTGTAAATGTGCATCACATCTCACCGTATCTCAGTTGACTGGCGCTGGGCGGCGACGACTCCAGTTTCTCTGAAGGGGAAAAAAAAAAACGATGAGCAATGTTTCAGTTCCATGACAGTTTACAGTAAGAGATCAGATACAGAACTTCAGAGAAAGACAAGAGTCGTTTATAATAAAACCAACAGGCAGTTCAGGTTCAAGCTCTTTCCTAAAGTGAACCCTGGTCACATTTTAATCTATACTCTATTAATTTACAGGCTAGAGGTGTTCATGGACTTTTGTATGATGTTGGTTTTGGGGTCAGGGTCAGGAAGCCCTAAGATCAATCTATCACTTTTATTCCTGATTAAACAATAACTTTCCCCAGATCTCATAATAACAGAAGCTCGCTTTCCTGATACAAGTAGTGTAGAAATCATTAGCAGTCCTAGCATCATCATGAAATTCACATCAACATCATAGCCATGGAACATGTAAAGTGTTATATATCAGTAAATCTCACAGACACATTCAATACATTATCTCAGGAAATTCTATTAATGCTGATATCAGCAGAAAATAATCATGTTATCTTGGGAAAATGACATTTGTTATCTCCTAACTAAGTGCTCTTGAATTCTCGTTTCTGATTGGTCAGAAAGTGTTGATTAATTTTCTATAACGACAGCTCTGACTGCAGTTCCGGCTCATTGTACAACATTCTCGTTATGTGCTTGTTCTAACAAGTTATTGTTTCCATAGTAACAGCTAATTCACAGGAAGTCATATCCTGGACCACTACATAATCAAAGCCTAATAATATATATATATATATATTTTTTAAAGTGGTTTTATGGAAGAACTCCTATGGAAGGAGTCTCCAGTTTCAGAGATAAACAGATAGAGCTATAACTTTCATTTTTCCACCAAAGGAAGTCTTCAGGACAGATATGTATGTGCTTTTTTTTTTTTTTTTTTTTTTTTTAAACATGACAAATAGAGAATGTTCTTTTCCTTGCATAGAGAAATCTACTTTATCCACACAAAAAAAATAAATAAATAAAAAATCTTAGTTATTCAAGAATTGATGCTTACAAATTCATGTAACTTTACTAAACAGGACCAAACTATTTCTGGTGTCTGTGTGTGTGTGTGTGTGTGTGTGTGTGTGTGTGTGTGTGAGCGCTAATAAAATAATGTGTATGTGGTTCAAAGTAAAAGTCAAACTGGCAAAAGCAAAATGGTCACAGGAAATTAGTTGTCTATTGTTAGTAAAGCGTTATTGTAATATTGTTGTGTTTCTAAGATTTCTTGAGGCCACAATATATAAAAACGATCCCCTTATCGAGTCCTTAAAAATGTTCATACAGTTTTCTAGAGTAAAATCCAAGCACTGTCCAGCACTTTCTCAGTGTATAATCAGGTTGAATTGATACTTAAAGTGAATATGATTCGATGTAAATGATAGAGTATAATAAAAAGCCAGAGCTTAATGTCTAACTGGAGGGAACAAGATTAGATCCTGATTCTAATTCACACCTTAAAACAACTAGTACAAACCATCATTTATTCAAATCATTTATTCAAAATCAAGAACGAATCAAAGCAAATCAAGCATTTTTCAAACTTTTACGCATCTGTATGATCAATCAGCCTTAAATCACGCGCTCCACATGACTTCCTATGAAAGTCTGGATGAATCACTGCATTGACACCAAGAAAAAGGAACATGATTTTAGTCTGAATGAAGTCATTGTTTATCCGATTCGCACCGTTCATCAGCGGAGGATTAAAACATCGCAACTGCGTTAAGCAGCACAGAAGTGCAATATGATATTTTATCCATATCATGCAGGTGCATCGCAGAAACAGAGCCAAGACATCTCTAATAATATGGGCATAACACACTCAGACACACTTACACACTTACACACACTTTCACATGCACACACACACACTCTATTTATTAATAGAGTTAAAAGACTTGTAACTTCAAAACAATCCCACAAACACAGTTCCAGCACAAATCTCCAAGATATGCTCAAACGAATTATTCGCTCTTCTTTCAGGCCTTTCTCTCTTTATAATCTATAGCAATGCAACAGCAGCATTTATTATAAATTCTCCATTCTATCCTCTCTTTATCTCAGTGATCATCCTTACACACTATCCTGAGGGAAACTGAGCATCCTGATGGCATGTAGGAGTGTAGAGAAGAGATGGAGAGACAGAGAGCTATTACCATCACACTGATATCCTAACAAGTAAAAAAATATCTTTATGTAATATTTCTCATTATGGGAAAACACATGCAAGATCATCATAATATTTATATTTATATATACTCATTTCAAGATTATAATTGTCTTTTGTAGATTATTTTGGAGGAAAAAAATAAGGATAAACCATGCATGGAAGCATAAACTGATAAAAAAAAACACACACACACATATAAGGGCTTGTCTGTGAAGGAAGTGCATTATTTAATAAGTATTTATGCTGGACTTCATCACTGCTTTATTATTAATATTATCACTTGTCGCTTACAGCTTCAAAGAAAAAAAAAAAAAAAAAAGGGAGCTTTTTTTTTTTATTTATTTTAATTAATGGCACATGCTTAAGCCAGAGCATTAAAAAAAACTGCTCATAAGAAATGTTCCCAAGTACTTTAATTCCTTCTGAATTCATGTTACACAGACTGGCTGATTATTGCTCAACCATGGAGAAACTCCAGCAGACCTGACAGCTGATAATTCTGAGGTATTATAACCATTACCAGTATTTTCAGTTTTCACTTTTGGTAACTATAGTAACACTACCACCAGGCTAATGACGCTAGAGCTATTGTTTATGCTGTTACACATCAAATACAGATAGCTTTTGTCCATATACAGTATAAGGCCCAAAAGGTTTAATCACCTTTTATGTGTTATTTCAGCAAAATGTATAAATATCACCTCCTGAGTGGCACAACAGAAAAGCGTTCGCACTACCGTCGATGCCTCAGCCATGGATGGGTCACGTGGTTACTCTCTCCCCAGTCAATCACAGCGACACTCATGTAGTATGCGGAAGAGGGCGGATAGCGCTTTCCTCAGAGTGTGTTACGCTGCTCTGCATCGCAGCATGAACAGCAGTTTGAAAAGATGTAGTGGCTGGCTTCACGTGTAACGTGTCAGAGGAAGCACGTGTTAAAGTGCACCCTCCCGGGTCGGTAGCGGTCTTACAATAGGAGCGAGTTGGCTGCTGGGTGGGAATTGGCAGGTGACCAAATTAGGGAGAAAAAATGGGGAAAAATCCAAACCAAAACCTAATGCCAGCATTGTGCTGTAATAGGGAATGTGTGAGATGGTTTCCTGGGGGTTAAGCTCGTTTCCCACTTTACCTGTGTTGCTCTACCACCAGCATTTGTTTTAGTGTTACCCTACACAGTTCTATACTAGCTACTGAGACACTGAGATGTCCTGAACCGAGACAATAAAACACAATGAGGAGAAACAAGGCTTTTTAAAAAATCATTTCTATTCTATTAATCCTCTGTAAATGGCACATGCTTAAGCCAGAGCATAACAAGAGGCAGTGTGTTAAAGGGAAAACAGAAGTGCGCGTGCACACACACACACACACACACACACACACACACACACACACACACACCTCCAGAGCTCAGAGCCCCACACTGATTTAGAAACATTAAACCCTGACTCACTTCCCCTCACTGAGCTGCACAGCTGATATTTCTAAATCCAGACCTTTCTTCTAATAAAACAAATACCAGACTTCAGTAATATCGGAACGGAGGGGAAGTGAATAGAGGCTTCGTTTTTCTTTACGCGACTTGGACCCGGCCCTGGAGCACATTTACGTACCCTCAGTTACTTCAGCTGGAACCCTGTCTCTGCTGGACCCTCTCCTAAACGGGGCGCTCTCTGATCAAGGGAGAAAGGGACGAAAGGAATGACTGAGCAATACGAGATGTATAGACTGAGAATTAGGAAAGGTGTGGAGAGTCAAATCTGGTGGTCAAAAGCACCTCTCCTTTCAGAACAGGATTAAATTCTTCTGAAGAGAATATAAAAGACAGGATATGAGAATCTGTGTATTATGGAGCTTGCATATGCAGAGACCTCGCGAAGCTCAGGACAAGACAGGACAGGCGTAAAGCCGAGGTGACAAGCGGCAGAACAAGATCTCTTCACGTGAACGCCACTGATCAGGTCACGGCGTGATGTGGGTCACTGAAGGGTAAAGTTCCCTGTCTTTCAGCCACGCCTGCATTTTTCCCGCATTTGTATCAGTAATGATAAGACAGTCGGTGCGATGTGTGTGAAGAGCATAAGCAGACTATTATTATGGCTACTTCACACAAGACTACTCATGACAGGTGTGCGGGCTGCTGTGGTTTCCTGCAACTGAGAACAGAAATCATTCACTTCATTTACAAAACTCACATCTGAAGAAAGACGGATTTGGAAATGAAAGAGAAAAACGTTAAAAAGACTGTCTGGGTCAGTCCCTGCATCACATCTTCCTGTCAGCTGTCGTAGCTGATCAACAGACACCGCAGTAGTGGAGCAAATCTGTTCATTTAAGAAGTAGATGAAGTCTAAATCGATGAATTTACAGGTTTAAACAAATGTTCTGCTTCACACACACACATGTAGGAATCTGATACATTCAGAATCACGTACTGTGCGTTACAGTAGTATCTAAAATACACTGCGTGTGTGATTTCTCTTAAAGTTCTCAGAGCATTAAGGACTGTTACAGCGAGCTGGAACGTCGGACGCCGGTGCGTGCTCTTACCCTGAGCGATGGCGATGGACTCGAAGTTCTGCAGCTCTCGCAGTAAGCAGCTGCGCTCTGTAGCATGCAGGCTGTAGATAAAGTCCTTGGCTCCTTTCGGAGTGTTTAGCAGTTCGAGCTTCTCTTTGTGTTTGTGTGTGCCGAGCCAGCGTTTCTGTGCTCCTCGCACACACGGGCTCAGGGTTCTCTGCAAACAGAACCTCAGCATTGTGGAAGAGAACATGCGGAGAACCTGAAAGGAAAAAAAAGAGAGATTAGTTATTAATTACAGCACGGACCTACACAGAGAACACTTCAAGGTTCTTCAGTTGTCCCTCTGGAGGAACCGTTAAAGGTTCTGTGTAGCCTACTACCAAGTGTTTCTCAAACAGAAAGGGTAGAGTAGACCCTTTCAGAAGGTCTTAATTAAGAACCCATAATTATTCAAAGAACCTTATATCAGCAGCTTTAAACATCAGCCACTCTTTTTTCTTTTTCTTGAACTGCAATGAGAAAGTGCAAACTCCTCTGTCTTTATAATTATTGAAAACATCTGTACTGACTGTTAAAAAGCACTGACACTGGAGACTCCTTCCATAAAACGTATCCTTACAGAAAACTTCACCATATCAACCATTTTTTCTTTTAGATGTTTTTTAAATCTGCTTGTGATTATTAGATGATTTGGAGCGTCCGCTATACAAGTCCCCGTGTACGTTACTATAGAAACGATAACATATCAGAACGAGTGTGTTAATAGAAACCTGTGAGGTGGTGCTGCACCACTGTCAGAGCTGCTGTTAGAGAAAATGAATCAACACCTTCCGACCAATCAGATTTGAGAATTCAAATCTCCGTATCACTATCAAGTTCACACTATGTACACGAACCTGGGATGCTTCCTGATTGTATTACCGTACGACCTTTGACCCTCTGCACCCTGATATTTTCATCGATCCAGTGACACAACTCCAGTCCTGGCCTGTATCTCAGACAGCATACTCCTTACAAGTCCATAAAGATCCCCACTGTTTAGACACTGACCTACTGCAGTGCATTGTGGGAGATCCTGAGTGTGCTGGATATTCTATATTAGGCTTTTAGACATGATTATGAAGCTCTTTAACTGTATAACTAGTGCACTTTAAGGTGAATAGAGTATAGATTTGGACAGCTCATGCTCTGCAGCTGGATTAAATTAGGAAATAGTTATGAAGATTATGAAGATGTTTCTAAGAGGAGATTAGACACTAATGTGTAGAAGAAGCTGGTGTGGAGTCTCTAGGACTGGGCTTAAGAGCTGCTACCATGGAGGTCCCACTTTCAGCAGAAATAAAGCAGGAATTAGACGCTACAGGAAACAGAAATTAAAACAGTCACATGTTTATGCAAACAAGATCAAAGTGGAATTTGCATAATCTCACCCAAGAAGATAATGCTCTTTAATTCATCCTCTGTGCTGCTGTTGCTGCTGCTGCTGTTGTTGTTCTGAAGCTCCCAGATTTCCCAGAATTCCATGCAAGGCCATCAGGAGAGAGGATAAATAATATACTAATTTAAAAAACAGAGTTGTAATAGTCTAATAGTGATAAGCACATGAACAGTAACTCCCTTTACACAAGTTGACCAAGTTTCCTCGCTCGAGATGAGTCAAATGGAAACCATCTGGGTTGCCAGATCTGCAGCTCAAAAACCCCTCTTAAAACAAATCATGATTTTTTTTTCTCCTGACACTTTTTTGATTCACTTTTCTCAGCTGTGTTGCAATATTTACAGAAATACACCACGAATAAAACACTTCATGTCGTGCTGTTATAGATAAATACTCAACAACAGTGCTGTGTGATTGATCAGAGTTGCTGTTACATCCCTGAAGTTGATTATTTTCCTACACCAGCGTGTCCCTGAACGTTTTAGTCTTCTTACATGACAGTAGTATGCCAATGACTACAATTTATTTATTAAAGAACAACACATTGTATGTTTTATCCATTTATGGTTACATTAAATGTGGAACTTCCTGTTGTCCCTTACAGCTATAAACAATCTTTTCCTCACTTTCTTTTCAGTTTAATAAGACAAAAATATGCAGCTTGTCATTTTACCGAGAAACAAAAAAGGTGAAACGCTAGACTTTCTAATAGACATGCAACGATACACAAATGTATTTGTTAAGATATGGTGAATACTAAACCTCTTTTCATAGACATTTTTTATTTAGTTAGTTGTATAAAGACAGAAATGCCCAATGGTTTGCATTGTTTATTGTACAGAAATATATAAAAATGAGTCTTTTCAGTCATAATTTTTCTTCATCAAAATTTCATTCAAAATATTCCGAGAATTGAATCGAATCGTGACCGAAGTGTATCATTACACTCCTACTTACTAATGTCTTAAAGTTACAGCTTTACCTCTGACTGTTACAAAGTGCTGACACTGGAGACTCCTTCCTTACAAATGCCTTATTTCAGAAAACTACATACATTTTTAAAAATACGTTTATGTGGAGCATTTGCCAATGATTATATGTTTTCATTTATTTAAAAAATGACATATTGTACTTATTTTATTCTTATTACCTGTTTATAGTTAGTTTTAACTATAAAATAACTATGAAATAAGTCGTTAATGTGATAACGTATCTCCAGTTGTTTTCTCACATTCTCTTGAAGTCAATAAGATAAAAATAATTGCAGCTTGTGACAGACAAATCACAAAGTCCTCTGTCCTGACAGTTACAGAGCGCTGACACTGGAGACTCCTTCCAAAAATGTTTTATAAATATCTCCTCATAGACAATTTCACCATATCAATCATTATACACTTTTAAATAAAAGTACTTTGTTAAATATAAATGTGTTTTAAAATCAGTTTATGTGGCGCGTCCATCATACAAGACGCCAAAGTGAGTTGATATAAACCTGTGATTTGAATTACAGTAAAACTGTCAGAGATAAGATTAATCAAAACCTTCTGAACAATACCAGTGCTGAAATATAAATATATATTTAATAAGCTGGCATTTAAGATATTGTCATAAATATAGCTATGAGAATGAGAAGATCAGGTCACTTATTGACTGATTTATTCAAGTGATCATTTTAATCATAACCACAGTTCATATGTATTGAGTCTATAAGTTTAATATTTGCAGTGATTTAACTGTTAGAATATAATTTCAGCAGGAGTAAAAGCGGACCTGGCAACACCGCTGTTTATTTTTAACTCTGCGCCGCGCTCGAGAACCAGAACCGGTTATTTGACTTTCTGATTGGTTGGCTAAAAGTCCACTGATAAAGAAATGTCCAATCATAATGCGCCGTTTTGCGTCCACGAGACGTTGCAGCAGACGTCGGGTCATAGTGCATTATGGGAAATGTAGTACTCTTCCGGAGAACGCGCTATAAAGATGTTCGTGAACGCACTACATTTCCCATGTATTAGTACAGAGAAAGGAAATTTGTCTCAAGTAAAAGCCATTAGCTCACAAGAGAAGCTTGTCAGATTTGTAACACTTGTCTGTTGTATGTTTTGTGTGACTAATTTTTCTCAAATTAAGTGTAATATTCAGTTTCACTCCTGCAAATATCTGCAGTCTTTCAGGCTAAAACTCGCTTCTTAACCGCCATTTCTCGTTTGAATTGGCTTTAAAGGCTGCAGAGACAAGGTTTCGCCTCTAGAGGGCGATCATTAGTCGATTTCATGATTAGGGTGTCATTTGTGATCCATACCCTCACTGTCCACTTTATTAGGAACACCTGTACATGTGCACATTCATGCAGTTATCCAATCAGCCAATCATGTGGCAGGAGTGCAATGCATAACATCATGCAGATACAGATCAAGAGCTTCAGTTAATATTCACATCAAACATCAGAATGGGGAAAAAGTGTGATCTCTGTGACTTTGACGTGGCGTGGCGTGTACGTCTGTGGATGTTGGTACTGCTGATCTCCAGGGAATTTCACACACAACAGTCTCTAGAGTTTATGCAGAACCAAAAGCATCCTGTGTGTGGAGGGTCTGCAGGCTGAAACACCTTGATAGGAAGGGTCAGAGTAAAATGACCAGACTGGTTTGAGCTGACAGGAAGCCTATAGTAACTCAAATAATAAGTCTTTACAACTGTGGTGAGCAGAAAAGCATCTCAGCATGCACAAAATATCAAACCCTGAGGTGGATGGACTACAACAGCAGAAGACCATGTTGGGTTCCACTTCTGTCAGCCAAGAGCAGGAATCTGAGGCTCTCATGAGCACAGACTCACCAAAACCTGACAGTTGAAGATGAGAAAAAAATAAATAAAAAATCACCTAGTCTTTTTCCAGTCTTCAACTATCCACCCAACAGAACCCAATGTGGTCTTCTGCTGTTGTAGTCCATCCACTCAAGGTTTGATGTTTTGTGCATGCTGAGATGCTTTTCTGCTCACCACGGCTGTAAAAAGTGATGATTTGAGTACTATATCCTTCCTGGCAGTTCAAACCAATCTGGCCATTTTCCTCTGATCTTTCTTATCAACAAGGTGTTTCTACTCACAGAACTGTCACTCACTCAGTGTTTTTTGTTTTTTACTGTTGTGTGTGAAAATCCCAGGAGATCAGCAGTTTCTGAAATCCTCAAACCAGTCCATCTGGTAGCAAAATCAATGCCACGGTTAAAGTCACAGAGATCACATGTTTTTCTTCATTCAGATGTTTTGATGTGAACATTAACTGAAGCTCTTGCCCTGTATCTGCAGGATTTTTTGCATTTTGCTGCTGCCACATGATTGGCTGATTAGATAACCACATGAATGTGCAAGTGTACAGGTGTCCCTAATAAAGTGGATGTTGAGTGTGCTGTATATGTAAAGGTAAAAAACATTTAAACAAAGGTAAAGTGTCCTTCACAACAAGCTATGTGGATATTTAAGATAAAAATATATATATATATCTACCAAAACAAACCTACAAAAGCTACAGCATTGTCGTCTGTCCCAGCCCACTATAATTACATTTTACCTTTAAAAATAATCATTAGAATACTTTTTTTTTTAAAAGTGAATTAATGTCTGAAGCCATTTAATGTCATACATGAAACATTCGATTCCACGAGCTGTCCATTACAGGTTGTAAAAAAAAAAATTCTAGTTCACATTTACTCAGCCATGTTACCTGAACAATTACAGCTCTATAAAATATTTGGAAAATTCCACCAGTCACATGTTCAACATGGAGTTGCATCATCTGAAGTTCCTGAAGATCACGGGAAGAAGAAAAGTAAGTGTGCTCAGTGAGTTTTTCTTTGCTTTAAATGATATTGTGATACTGATGATGAGGTTAGTTTGAACGTACATCCCTGTACTCAAATTATGCACTTCAAGTAAATTATTAATGTAAACACATTTAAGAAAAATCTTCAAAACAGGGGATTGTAAAGATTTACTTCATTTATTTATTTATTTTTAACTAAAAGCTGTTCCTAAGCTATTCCTAAGACTCCATTTATTTGACTCAAGTAGACATTACACTTCTAGGTAAAACATAATAATGATAATAATATAGACTTAAAAAAAAAAAAAAAAATCGCTATCTCCTTTTCTTTTTGATTTTGAGTGTCATGCTGGATTGAAGCAAACTTTACTATCATTAGCTGTAAGAGAATACCACTGTTTGTGATCCAGCAGAAACCAGATCAGTGGAAACTACGTTCTTTTGCTTTCAGTTCACAAATGCCAAAATCCCCTCTCTGCTTATACAGTATGTTAAGGGAAGTAAGGATGATGTGGCTGGTACTTGTTATAGACTATCTAGATATACACTGTGTGTTCAGTAAGTAAGCAGGTGAAGTGGGTGGAGTCATAGGAACAGCTGCTCTTTTAGAGAAAGTGAAAGCGAATGAAGAGGGAATTGTCTTCTGATCTCTCTTTGAATTTTGACTTAGGGCCAATAAAAACAGTATTACAAGAGAGACTGGGACTTGGTCTATGACTGTTCCAGTGCAATCTTCACCCTTTAACATTGTACTCAGAATTATTATACTTCACCCATTTCTACCGCAACCCCAAATTACTTTTAAGTAATATTTTGGTGTAAACATTTTCACATACATTCAGTAGCTTGAAAATAACCTACACTGCCAAAGGCTTTTGGACACAAGAAATAAATCTAGATTTAATCTAATCTAATCATAAATTTAGATCATAATCATAATGCAAAAATCTTAGTCACTCTAATTAGGCAATTTAGGCTCACCACATTTATATAGCATTCTGCAAATCCTAATCGGTCTCTGTATGAGTGCTTTCCAAAAAGGCTCATTAGGATTTGATTGCGCTATTCTGTATCATTTTGGTTTGGTCTGTGAAAATAATAGTGATTAAAATGAATTATACCACTGCTAAATTCTTGAATCTGATTGCTCAGAAGGTGTTGATTAATTTTCTATTAACAGCAACTCTGACTATAATGTCAGCTGCAAGACAAATTGCATATAAAAACATACAAAGGCTGTTATGGCAAAGCTTTCTATATGAAGACTTCTAACATGTATGGAAGGAGTCTCCAGTGTCAGTGCTTTGTAACAGTCAAAGGTTTTCAGATACGAGAAAATCTTCAGGACAGAGGACTTGACAACTTTCTTGGTAACATGACAAGCTGCATTTTTCTGTCTTATTAACTCTGGATGTTGCAGACATTCCACAAGATTAAATGTAACTATAAATGGATAAAGTATGACGTACAAAATAATTGTAATAGTTGGTAAATGGTTGTGGTATAAGAGGAATAAAACACTTTGGTATTGTGAAATAAGCTAAAAAAAAAGTTCTTAGCAAGCAACACTATGCTGCAATCAAAGAAAGGCCCTGGGACAATAAAGCACAGTAAGAGAAAGGCATTATCTCCAAATGGAGAAAACTTGGAACAGTGGTCCAAAAGCGGTCAACGTGATCAACGACTCATCCAAAGTCACAAAAAAACTCAAGCAGACATCCAAGTAACTCCAGGCCTCACTGGCCTCAGATAAGATCATGATTCCACCATGATCATGGAAAGAGACTTGGCAAAAATAGTATCCATGAGAGAGTTGCAAGGCAAAAACCACTCCTAACCAAGAGGAACATAAAAGCTCGTCTCACGAACAACTAGATGACCCCAAAGCCTTTTGAGATAATATTTTCTACACTAAGTCTAACATGGAACTTTTTTTAAAGAGTTCTGTTACATCTGGCATAAAGCTAACACAGCATTCCACAATAAGAACATCATACCAATAGTCAATGGTGGTGGTAGTGTGATGGTGTGGGGATGTTTTGCTACTTCAGGGCCTGGGAGACTTCCCAATTGAAGGAACCATGAATTCTGCTCTCTACCAGAAAATCCTGAAGGAGAAGGTTCATTCTTCAGTCTGTGATCTGAAGCTCAAGTGTAGTTGGGTTAAGCAGCAAGACAATGATGTGAAGCACAAAAGCAAGTCCACATTGGAATGGCTCAAAAGAAACAAAATCAAGGTTTTGTAGTGGCCTAGTCAAAGCCCTGACTTGAACCACACTGTAGCAAGACCTTAAATGGGCAGCTGAAAATGTCAAGTGTGTCTCTTGTTGACCTCAGGTTTGTCTTGGCCTGCTCCAAAGCTCTTTGAGGTACTTTGAGTAACATTTCATTAGAAGCCTGCTTTGTTCTCAAGATGTCCACAGTGTATTTTGTAGCATTCTTCTGCCGTTCAAGTGTTCCCTCGAGTGCTGCAATCTCTGCCAGGCCTGGACAATCTGCTGCCTGATGTGGTCGTAGTTGGTGCAGTGTCCAGTAATAGGATGTACATCTGTAGCAATGGGGGCTTCGTAGACCCTGTTGAGGGAGCAGATGCAATCTTTCAGTGGCACGATAACAGCCTTGGCTGAATTCTTCACCACAACTCTGTGAAGACAAACAAATCAGAGAGACAATATTATATTTCTTGCAGGACGAGTCCTTTCTATTCCATTCATTCATGTGCAAATTGGTATTCCACTTACTCATATCAATCGGTTTGGTCCATGTTATCCTAAAATTAGAAACAGAAAGTACAAAAAAATGTCACAAGTGAACATAAGCCCATCAAAAGCCCCACAAGATGCCCTTCATTACCCGAAACCTCTGCATTTGTCATATATGATGGCACTGACAGAAGTGATTTATACGTAATACTTATCTTTAAATTATTATGAATTACTAGCATGTTTATATATATACTAAAAATACTTTAAAAATGTAATACAATGCTTCATAGAAAGCTATAGTAAGCTACTTATCTTTCTCTAGGTCCCTAAACTCCCAGAAAAAATGGTACCTTTCATTGTTGCCAGAAATATCTTTATTTCCATCTTTATTAAATGCATTAATGCATAAATTAGTATTAATTATTACATAAGCTTATTCTGTGAATTAGTCAAATTGAATATCTAAATGTGCTTACATATAGATTTCTGGCATGTTATTGAACTCCAATAAACATATTTATGTTGTACACGACAAACCATAATGCAGCCAATAAGCTAGTCACAGACATTCGATTAAACAAAAAAAAGTCCTACCTCTTTCTTATTCTGTTACTATTCTTCAAGTTCACTGAAGGCAGCAACTGCTGCTTGCATGGTGTCAGGATATCAAAGTAAGGCAACAGCTGATTTTACTTATTACATTTATTTTAAATGAGGAATTCAATGTTGCACTTAGGGCTGCATGATTAAATAGAAATTGTGATTTTTTTTTTAGCTTAGAATTTAGATCACAATTCTCACTCTCAATTCTTTGGCCAAATTTGTAAGAAACAACATGGATGCTATATTTATTAAATTCTTGCATTACTATAGCAAACTTGCTCATACTGCAACAGCTGAAATCCTGAGCAAAGATAACTTCTATTTAATATAAAACTTTAATCATATTAGGGTACCAAGAGCGCAGTATGTCTTGCCAAAGTTAAAAGGAAACCAATATTATTAATGGCTGGTTACATAACTACTCATAGTAATGTTTCTGTTCCTCTGCTGAGGTAACGCATAAGTCAACTATTGGCAAAAATCAATCTTGATAAATGCTCTGTGTGTGTAATGCATCACTGCAGAGTTTTGAGGCCAAGGGTAACTCTGAAGGAGCTGGAAAGATCCACAGCTCAGACGGGAGAAGCGTGAGAGAAGGACAACCATAATGCAGACATTCCACAAAGCCGGGCTTGTGGAAGAGTGTCAGACCATATCAAATCCAGTTTGGTATTTTCCAAAAGGCATGTCGGACACACTGGTCTGATGAGACCAAAATATTTCTTTTTGGCCCTGATCCAAAGAAAAACATTTTCCTGGAAACCCATCACTGATCGTCGCATTGATAACACCCTCACAGTGAAGCATGGTGGTAGTAGCATCATGTTGTGGGGATCCTTTTCTTCAGCAGGGGCAGGGAAATTGGTCAGGTTTGAGGGAAAGATTGAGCAAATTTAGATTCAATACATTTTTTTGTCTGATAGTACATTCTTAGAAAAAAGAAAGAGTCTGTTCCAAGGAGCATTGGCGCTGTTATGATATATAATTTTGGCCCAACACCTTATCACACTTTATGGTGGCTTTGCCTTTGTCAGCCATCTAACTAAAACAAATCTATTCTCTTTGGCAGGAACAAAGAGGCCATGGAGTCCTAAAATGCAAAGAAAAATCAAAGCCTCACCACAGCAGAGGAGATGAGAAACCAAACTAAGATTATAATGCAACCCTATGTCAACTGGGAGGAGTACCTAACTCCTGCACCACTCTCCATTGCCATCATGGCAGAACTGGCCTGTTTATCTTCCAAAACAGATTTCTCCATCAACAAAAACCCACCCAAGGAGGGCTACACGTACATCAGATACCCAAATTCATTTCCTGCCTGCCTCATCCAAGTGTGTAATTCTGGCTGGTGGGCATTCAATGAGGCCCAGAAGAACATGGATCAGATTAGACTCCACACAACAACTGTTCCAAATTACATTAAGACTGTTGTTAAGATTCTGTTCCAAGGCAGCAATTAGGTTGTTCAAGCTCATCTCCCTGACCAGCTGGAGAACATTGCAGATGACTGTCTTGAGTTGGCCAATGCAACCGAAATGCGGTTTGCTGAAGTCATCAATATTATCCAAGAGCTGCTGGAAGTGTGTCTAAAAGCTAGGAACCTTTATGGAGAGGAGGTGGACGCAATCATGAAAGAAACTAGATGAGAGTAAATTGAGGGAGGAGTCATTATTTCACAATTATTTCAAAATTATCGCAATACCTTTCATAATACCATTATTTTGCAGAGAAAGAGAGTTATTAGAAGAAATGTGCATATGGCAGGAAAATTCTCCCATCGTTGATCACTACAGTCTCGGGTTTGGAAATTTATAACAGTTCACAAGAGGGAACGTATATAAAAGGTTAAGTTTCTAGTGAGGTCGTGTTCAGAGCTTGTACTTGTTATGATGCCATTCAAAAGATTTTAACCATTTCTACTGATCTATGCATCAACCTGAGAAGTTATATACACACTCATTTCCTCTTTATACAGTCAGGTCCATAAGTATTTGGACAGTGACACAATTTTCATAATTTTGCCTCTGTACACCACCACAATGGATTTGAAATAAAGCAATCAAGATGTGATTGATGTGTAGACTTTCAGCTTTAATTCAAGGGGTTTAACAAAAATATTGCTTTAACCGTTTAGGAATTACAGATATTTTTTTTTAAACACAGTCCCTCCATTTTCACAGGCTCAAAAGTAATTGGACAAACTGCCAATCATAAATATTAGGATTTTTTAAATGCAATTCCTTTGCAGTCAATGACTACCTGAAGTCTGGAACCCATGGACATCATCAAATCCTGAGGTTCCTCCCTGGAGATGCTTTGCCAGGCCTTTACTGCAGCTGCCTTCAGGTGCTGCTTGTTTGTGGGTCTTTCTGCCTTCAGTTTTGTCTTCAGTCAGTGAAAAGCAGCTCTATTGGGTTGATGTCAGTTGACCGACTTTAAGAATTAAAGAATTTAAGAATATTCCATTTCTTTGCATTAAGAAGCTCTTGGGTTGCTTTCAGGTACATTTTGTGTCATTATCCTTCTGTACTCTGAAGTGCCGTCCTATCAGCTTTGCAGCATTTGACTGAATCTGAGCAGAAAGTATAGCTCTATACACTTCAGAATTCGTCCTTCTATCAGCAGTCACATCATCAATAAACACCAGAGACCCAGGATCAAGAACCCTTTCTTTCCTTCTCCATACTCTTCTCTTCCCATCATTCTGGCACAAGTTAATCTTGCATCAGAACTGGGCAGACTTTTATTTATTTATTTATTTTTTTAGCAAAGTCTAATCTGGCCTTTCTATTCTTGAGTGTTACCAGTGGTTTGGATCTTGAAGTAACTGTCTATATTCACATTCATGAAGGTGTCTCTTGATTATAGACTTTGACAATGATTCACCTACCTCCACCAGAGTGTTCTTGACAAGAAAGGAAAGAATTCTGTGATCATCCACTTTAGTTGTCTTCCGTGGTCTTCCAGGTCTTTTGGTGTTGCTGAGCTCACTAGTGCATTCTTTCTTTTTAAGAAGGTACCATTGATTTGGCCACTTCTAAAGTTTCTGCTATCTCTCTGATAGGTCTGTTTTGTTTTTTCAGCCTAATGATGGCCTCCTTCACTTGCATTGACACCTCTTTGGACCGCATATTGAGAGTTCCCATGAACAGCTACCAAATGCACATTCAACACTTGGAATCAACTCCAGACCTTTTACCTCCTTAATCTGTCATGAAATAATGAGGAAACAGGCCACAGCTGGCATTGAAACTGCTTATCAGTCAATTGTCCAATTACTTTTGAGCCTGTGAAAATGGAGGTACAATGTAAAAAATGGCTGTAATTCCTAAAGGATTAATGCAATATTTTTGTTAAACCCTTTCAATTAAAGCTGAAAGTCTACACTTCAATCACAACCTGATTGCTTCATTTCAAATTCATTGTGGTAGTGTACAGAGGCAAAATCACAAAAATTGTGTAACTATCCAAATACTTATGGACCTGACAGTAATTCCGTCCACACTTATACAATTAAAAAAATTATATGATCAATAATGACTGAATCTATGATATTAAATTATATCATTGATAATATAATTAGCATTTTTATGTTCAGACATACAATTATTATTATTATGATCATCATTCAATTCAATTCAATTTTATTTGTATAGCGCTTTTAACAATGGACATTGTCACCCAGCAGCAGCAAGCGATCTCAACCGATGAGAACTCCAACCAGAAGTAGGGCATCAGGATGGGTCAGGCAGCGAGGAGGAGCAGAAGGGGTCAGGATCACTGGCATCTCAGAAGTAGCATGTGTAGCTCGACAGAGAGTGAGGGAGAGAGAGAGATGGAGAGAAAGGAAGAGATTGTTGGGTGAGCTTTTGTCCTCTAATGGTTAAGCATGATGTACTTTGCATGCAGAGTGCAAGCAGGGACTCCAGCAAGACTAGCTATGACAGCATAACTAAAAGGGAGAGCCAGAAGCTAACACAGACATGAGGGCACCCTGGGACATAAGGCAGCCAGCCACTCCACCGTCGACAAACCTGAGTGAACGTGTGAGAGTGGGGGGGCGACAGCATCCAAACATCCCAGTTCACCACAACACTCTATGCCTGTGAAACCCTCCAGACCTGCCCCTGTACCTAAGAAAACTATTCACAAAAGGCTTGACTAAACAAATATGTTTTCAGCCTAGACTTAAACACTGAGACTGTGTCTGAGCCCCGAACACTAAGTGGAAGGCTGTTCCATAACTGTGGGGCTTTGTAAGAGAAAGCTCTACCCCCAGCTGTAGCACGCACTATTCGAGGTACCAACAAATAGCCTGCACCTTTTGATCTGAGTAGGCGTGATGGATCATAAAAGACCAAAAGTTCGCTCGGGTACTGTGGCGCAAGACCATTTAGTGCTTTATAGGTCAATAGTAGTATTTTATAATCAATACGAAATTTGATTGGGAGCCAATGCAGTATGGATAAGATAGGGGTGATGTGCTCATATCTTCTGGTTCTAGTAAGGACTCTCGCTGCTGCATTCTGGATTAACTGGAGCTTGTTTATGCATCTACTGGAGCATCCAGACAGTAAGGCATTACAATAATCCAACCTAGAGGTAACAAAAGCATGAACTAATTTTTCTGCATCGTGTAGTGACAATATATTTCTTATTTTAGCAATATTTCTGAGATGAAAGAAAGCAATCCTAGCTATATTATCTACATGAGCTTCAAAAGAAAGACTAGAGTCGATAATCACACCAAGGTCTTTTACTGCTGCACATGATGAAACAGAAAGGTCATCCAGAGTTATTATGTAATCAGAAAGCTTACTTCTAGCTGCATGTGGTCCTAGTACAAGTACTTCTGTCTTGTCAGAAGTAAGTAAGAGAGTTTCTATTGTGGTCTTATTCCTAGTTAATTTTGCTACAGTATTAAATAAGAATCTAGGATTATTTCTGTTATCTTCAATCAGGGTGGAGAGATACACTGATCTAGCAGCACTAAGAGC
This sequence comes from Pangasianodon hypophthalmus, assembly GCF_027358585.1. Classification (NCBI taxonomy): domain Eukaryota; kingdom Metazoa; phylum Chordata; class Actinopteri; order Siluriformes; family Pangasiidae; genus Pangasianodon; species Pangasianodon hypophthalmus. The sequence continues at coordinate 6,975,935 of NC_069718.1, forward strand.
TTTCTTATAGCTCAAAAGGCTCTCCTTCCATGCTATTTGAAATACTACCAAGTTAGTTTGACGCCATTTACGTTCTAGTTTTCGAGTGGTCTGTTTTAAAGTCCGTGTGTGATCGCTATACCAGGGTGCTAGCTTCTTCTCCCTAATTATTTTTCTTTTAAGTGGACCTTATCTAGCGAGTTGCAAAACGTTGATTCTAAACATTCAGTTGCCTGGTCAAGTTCTTTGGGATCAGACGGTGATCCAATCATGGTTGATAAATCTGGGAGATTACTGATAAAACTCTGTGCAGTTGTTGACGTGAACGTACGTTTGACATGGTGACGTGGCAAGGTGCATATACTATGATTAATACACATTTTAAATTAGACGAGGTAATGACCTGAGATAGCTTCAGACTGTAGACATGAGACTGTATTTTCTATATTTAATCCGAATGTTAGTATTAAATCAAGAGAGTGACCACCACTATGAGTGGGTCCTATTACATTCTGATTAACCCCTACGAATGTAGAATGGACACAACTGCTGTTCTCAGAGGGTCTTCTGGATTATCAAAATGAACATTAAAGTCTCCAACAATTAATGCCTTGTCTAAAGAAACAACCAGGTTAGAGATGAAATCCGCAAATTCACATAGGAATTCCGAATATGGCCCTGGGGGTCTGTAAATAATAATTACTGGAATCACCTGGGTAGACCTATTTTTAGTGGCTACGTATGTTATGTTAGAATAAAGAACTTCACATGCGTTGAATTTATGACTAGGTTTTTGTGTGACGGCTAGATTATCATTATAAATGACTGCGACGCCTCCTCCTCTGCCAGTTAGATGGGGCTGATGTATGTAACTGTACCCGGGAGGACTAGCTTCATTTAATGCTACAAACTCATTTGGTTTAATCCACGTTTCTGTTAAACACAGTACATCAAACTCCTGATCAGTAATGGTTTCATTAACAATAAGCGCTTTAGACGTAAGAGATCTAATATTTAACAGACCTAGCTTCAAATCAACGGTGCTGGCTATGCATTCGGTTTGGTTTAATTTTATGTTAATTAGGTTACTAAAACAAACTGTCTGAGTAAGTCTATAATTTTGTTTAGCTCAGGGAACATACACAGTCTCAATATGGTGGAACCTAAGTCACGACTCAGTACAGCTAGCAGATGGTCGGTTTAGCCTGCTTGTCTGCTCCCTGGCCTTGGCCCTGGATTGTCACTGATTAACTAGGCCTGTTCTGAGACTATGTGCTATGCTGCAAGAAATGAGAGCAGCACCTTCCCGAGTGAGATGGACACCATCCCGCCCTAACAGGCCAGCCTTGCCCTCAAAGTTAGTCCAATTATCTATAAAGCCCACATTGTTTTCGGAGCGCCACCTGGACATCCAGCAGTTCAGCGACCATAACCTGCTGTAAGCTACATCGCCACGCCGCATTGGGATGGGCCAGAGCATACTACAGCATTGGACATCGCCTTCGCTAATTTACACACCTCCACCAAGTTACTCTTAGTAACCTCAGACTGACAAAGGTGTATATCATTAGCTCCTACATGAATAACTATCTTTGAGAACCTGTGCTTGCGTAAGACCCTAAGATTACCTGCTATGTCCGGCTCCTGGTATACACCTAACTAAAGCTGCTGGTGCCCCTAAAGGCCTAGCTAATTTCACCTGCCGCAAGATAGAGTCACCTATAACCAGAGCTCTTTCAGGTTTCTCAGTGGGTGCTTCACTGAGGAGAGCAAACCTGTTGGACACGTGAAGCGGAGAGGAGTGGTGCTCCTGTGGGCGAGCCTTAGCGTTAGCTTTGGCTTTGCGATTATGCCGCCGAGTCGTCACCCATTCGCCCCGCTGTGAGGGCTCTAATGCCGGAGTTGGGGGATTACTAACTCCGCCTAAGGCATCAAGACTTTCCCCTACAGAAACTACGCTGCTCTCACTGTCACTAACCCTCTCTAGAGTCTGGATGCGCACCTCTAATGCTGCAATCTTCTCCGTCAGATAGCTAACTAACATGCATTTATCACAAATAAAGCTATTACTAACGACTCAGGAAGAGTGACTAAACATCCTGCACTCAACACACTGAACAAGCTGAATGTTTGACATGTTGTTTAACGCACCTTAGTTGAAGATTTGTTGATATTATTGTAGACGGCGTGGATCCGGTGTGGATGGCCTACGCTCGCTGTCTTGACAAAATACAAAAGCGCACTTCGAGAGAAAGAAAAATGAAAATACGGTAGAAAAGAACGTGAAAAATACAACATCTTGGTTGTTGTAAATGGTCTTTGTCTCCTTTGCTAAAAAAATTATGAAAACAATTTTCAACCCTTTTTTTTCCACTTTTATATCAGCCTATAGGCAAAAGAAAAGTGCAACAAAAAAATGTGTCACCTGCAGTTTAACCTTTCAGAGGATGTTTCAAATTCAGCATGGTCTTTTACATCCTGTGAAGACTGAGATGACATTTACACTACGGTGACCCACAAAGGCAAACTGCATTATCTATGATTTCAGCAGACATTCAGTTCTAACAGTAAAACTTTTGAACAGCTGTCTTATCTCGTGTCTGTCATTTGACAAAATACTGAAAATTTTGGAGAATTTTTTTGATAAAGCAATCAAAGTCCACCATTACAGTGTATTTTGTCAGCTATGTGTGTGTCAAAAAATCATTAATGCTGATAAAAAAAAAAAAAAAAAAAAAAAAACATCAATTACATCAGTATGTGTTTAAATGAATATTTGACTGACGGTTGTTTCACCTCTTCTACCCATCTCAGCCATCAAATCCATACCATAATGAAATAAACCTCTCAGCGCATAAACAGTTCTTTGATCGCATTGTGAAGTATCTAATGTATTGTTTCTGGAACATGAGACTTGTACAGAAGACTAAACTACAGGCTGCCATGCTTACATACAGCATATATAGTATATATTTTTATTAATGAAAATTCATTATTCATAGCAATACTCAAACTCAATCACAGTGACATTAACCAATCGTGGGTGTCTGTGAGCTCATGTATGTGGAAGAGGGCAGATAGCGCTGTGCTATGAGTCTTCACGTGTATGACAGAGGAGACGTATGGAGGGTGGGAACTGGTCAGGACTGAATTAGGGAGAGAATCAGGGGGAAAAAAATCCCACCAAAGAAGAACGGTGTACACAATTATGACGTCAGATTGAAGTCTACACTTCAATCACAACCTGATTGCTTCATTTCAAATCCACTGTGGTAGTGTACAGAGGCGAAATCACAAAAATTGTGTAACTATCCAAATACTTATGGACCTGAAAGTAATTCCATCCACACTTATACAATTAAAAAAATTATATGATCAATAATTACTGAATCAGGGGGGAAAAAAATCTCACCAAAGAAGAACGGTGTACACAATTATGACGTCAGATTTTAGTAGTCGTGGATATGGATGTGTAATTTTGAAACAACCGGATATTCCAAGAAAAGTTGCCATTTCAGAAGGACCTTCTTTTGGATATATGAAGCAACCCATTATTAAATAGAATTTATTAACACCTCTTAGCAATTTGAACAATTCCATTGGAACTCCACCAACCAAACAATTCATATCCAATCCTGGAGAACCTGCCTTCATTTTTTTTTCTTTTAAGAAAATGAGAATATAGCGCCCACTGAACTGATCTCAGATCAGACACTGCCTTCAGCAATGGGGGACATGCTGCAAAAACTTAATTATACATTTGCAACATTTTATTCTAAAATAATTGCAGAGACTTGGTGTGAAGGAGAGTTACTGCTTGGTAAGTCTCCTTCATCAGTGAAATTCTCCTAAAGCTACTGTCCATGTAATCAGATTTAATATGCTATAAAAAGGCTGGTGTTTTACATCACATCAGCCTTTAAGGTTTGGAAAGAAAAAAAAGGCATTTTTCAAATACAGTTATGTTAAATACATTACATAATTTACTGCTGATGGTTAGGAAGGCAAAAACTGATCCAAGATCAGCATTCTCGCTCCAGATCTTTATAAGTGCAGTCACAGAATCCTCAAAATAATGGCAACAACATAATCAAAATTCAGTGGCTCATATGATTTATAAAAAAAATAAATTCTGATTTACCAGACATTTGGTGTCTTATATTTGTTTCTTTAGTTTTGCACTGGAGCTATGAGGCTAATATAGCCAATAATAATTTTAAATAAAACTTTATCCACTTCTTAAAGGTTTGTAATTTTTAGAGTCCTCTGCTGCGAACTGGATTACATCAACTTTCTCTTCTTCCAAACTGACCCCACCCACTGTTGTGATTTCTGCCTTGTGAGTTTCCTTTTTACGCAATGGCAATCGCGCATAAAATAAACAAGTGCTTTCACAACACAGCTGATTTATGTTTAGTGACGCTCACAAAACCCAAACTCTCATATGATACAAATGTTTTTCCCAAACAAACTGCACTTTCATGAATACCAAATTTCTTTTGTAAATACTCCTGCAAACAATTTACGAATAATTTCCAGTTTCCAGTTTGATAAACGAGGTTCAATGTAATGAGAGATGAGCCGCTCAACCTATTGCAGCTACAGGATACTAAATCAGAGTCAGTGTTTCCACAAGATTTAGCTACTTTATTTGTGCAATTTACTATTACTAGCTGTTGAAAAGAAAACCTAGGCACGATTTAATTTATGTAGGTGTAGTTCAAGCTCCGTTCTGAATCCACACACACACACACAGAGACACACACACACTCAATATGGCCAAATGTTTGTACACACCTGACCATCACACCCATATGTGGTTCTTCCGCAAACTGTTACCACAAAGTTGGAAGCACACAATTGTATAGAATGTCTTTGTAAGCTGTAACATTACAATTTCCCTTCACTGGAACTAAGAGGCTGAAACCTGTTCCAGCATGACGATGCCCCTGTGCACAAAGCGAGCTCCATGAAGACATGGTGTGTGAAGGCTGGAGTGGAAGAACTCGAGTGTCCTGCACAGAGCCCTGACCTCAACCCCACTGAACACCTTTGGGATGAACTGGAACACCGACTGAACCCCAGACCTCCTCACCAACATCAGTAGCTGAATGAACACAAATCCCCCACAGCCACGCTCCAGAATCTAGTGGAAAGCCTTCCCAGAAGAGTGGAGCTTATTATAACAGCGAAGGGGGAATAAATCTGGAACGTGATGTTCAACAAGCACATATGGGTGTGATGGTCAGGTGTCCACATACTTTTGGCCATATAGTGTGTGTGTATATATATATATATATATATATATATATATATATATATATATATATGCAATTATCCTCCTACAGTAACATTGTAGAAGGCAATGGCAATATATCTCACATCCCCATGCTAACAGGTTAAATAAAAACGTCTCCATAGATCCATAGAGAGGATTTATGAACTCAAACTCTAGTAAGAACTTTTTCTCTCAGACAAAAGCAAAATTAACTAAAAATATGCTACAAAATTTTTAATTAATCCAAGGATTTGTAATAGCAGTAACACATCCTCCATTTTATTAATCAAACAATTTAGTAACATATATAAAATATATAATTTATTTTACTAACGTGTAGTTTAATGCATGATGTAATCTTGTTTACACTGAATAAACCTGCTCCTGAACAGGTTTGAATTTTTGTGCTTGTTGTCTGCGAAAACCGGACAATTCCTCGACCATGTCAAATTGTTAACAACTCGTTTCTAATAACTGAGTAATCTATGTGTAAAGAATGATGAGGCCCAGAGTCACTTTCTTCCCTAGCTCGATTTGGGATGACTCCGCCCCCTTGACTCCGCCTCTCACAGTGAAAGCCGAGACTGTATAAGAAAGCTGGAAGTGCTGCGAACGATGACGCATGGGCTTAGATGTGTAAATGCAGACTGTCAGTGCTATCTTACGCATATATAAAAATAAGAATAAAGTTGTCATTTGCTCTACGTGCATAAAGATTTGGGGATGTATTTATGGAAATATTCATTATCTGTTAGCTATAACAGCCTCATAGCTCCAGTGTAAAGCTGAAGACACAAATGCACATTTGCGTTAGGAGATTTACTGTGGAATGAGTAACAGAGTGCAAAAACAACAGCAGGTGCCACATTTAAGACCATCAAAAGCTGCAACTGAACTGAAGTGTGCAGTTTAACACAGATATGGTGGTGAAGTGAGACGCTCCTCGGAGAACACGTAGCGGAACACGGCCCTTTCCTTTCTAACGGGAAAGCGTGCTGCCGTTTTGACGACATGTACAACAACGTACATAAAATTAAAGCAAGGTCACACAAGAGACCAGTAGTAGCCATTAAGAGGTAAAACTGTGTGATTACAGTAAGTAGTACGTCACCTTTGACCTCTCGTCGCGTAAGCAGGGCAGCCAGAGAGGAGACGAGAGGATTTCTCTCAGTCAAGCAGCAAACACTCCATCCATGCCTTTCATCAGAACAAAAAAGTGTCTCTCTGACTTTTCACCCCGGCTTTGGAATGCACTCACCTTTCAGTTCACTTTAACTCCAATCAGCCCTTTTGAGTGACACAGACATACGAAAGACCCAAGCGCACACCCACACACACACACACACTCACACGCAGTCACACTAACAAACAAATCATAAAAGAGCAAATCCCTGATCTGAAACATTTTCTTACATTTTTTTTTTCAATTTAAAATATCTTTCAGTCAGTATTCGAGTCTGTGTCGTCATTAATGTAGTCCTCCTCTACAAGGCTCGCTGCGCTCTGCGTCCCCCACTCGTCTTCATCATACTCTATACTGTCATTATCCTCCAGCAGCTCGTCTTCAGGCTCCGCCCCTGCACCTGCTGCCTGTCCCGCTTCGGCCCCGGCTCCTCCTGCCGCTTCAAACCCCGCCTGCTCGTCTCCGGCCGGCGCCTGGCCGTTGTTGTTGGAGAAGGGAGCACGCTGGTGTGCGTCATCCTCGACGTACACTCTCTGATGGCACATGGGGCACGTGTCCTGGATGTACAGCCATTTGCGCAAGCAAAGCGCGTGGAAATAATGGTGGCACGGCGTGACGCGTGCAGCTGTCGCGAACTCCTGATAGCAGATAGCGCACACGTCCTCGACGCCGCGCAGCTCTGTGCCCGTGACCTCGGGCAGAGAGTGGATCCGACGCACGGCGGCACGTCGCTTAACAAACGTCCTCCATCCGCTCTTAGCCTGCAGGTAGATGTTGAAGTAGGCGTGCAGGCACATCATGCACGCGCGGATCTTGCTGCCCGACTCGAACGCCATGGTGTAGGCGCCGTTCCCGAACATGACGATTCCAAAGATGAACTCGACCACGTTTCCGGCCGAGCGCACGTAGTACACGTAATCGTCGAGCTTCTCCCAGAGCGTGCCGTAATATCCGTCCACCATGAAGAGCGTGTAGACTGTGAGCGACACGAGAACCTTCAGGCACAACTCCACGCAGAAGGCGGTGACGGCGAAAAGCCACGTGTTGAGCGCGTAGCGCCGCCACAGCATGCCACTCAACACCACCGGCAGCGTCAACAGCACCAGGGACACGAGAAGAGCGGGAGCGTGGCGGCGCACAGACTGCACGTGCGAGGCGCTCAGCGCCATCAACACCGGCTCCGTCATGCCGTGTACGAAGTGCAGCACGGCGGTCAGCAGCAAGCACAGGTTCCTGCTCAGGCGCACCAGACGCTCGCTCGGCTCCAGGCCACTTAACCCCGTCTGCAGAGCTAGGATGAAGAAGAGCACTGGGGCCACGAAGCCCAGTCGCCGGTCTTCCTCGTCTTCGGCCGAGCCGATGAACGCCAGGACGCCCAGACCCAGGTAGTGCGCTGCAGACGAGATCATGGCGCTCATGCCCAGCACGGTGAGCGTCGAGTCACAGCCGCTGATGATCAGACTGCTGCACAGCTCCCAGAACACGTCCCACGTCACGTAGGCCTCGGCCTCTCCTTTCTCCTCCACCTGAGCCATCCTCACCTACACACGGGGAAGAAAATGCTGAGTCTTAGTTGACGTGTGTGTCAAAAATGGCATAATCAGACTAACACTTACCAAACTTTACCAAATATCACACGATGAAATTCCTTTACAGACTGTACCTAAATTTAATATTTAAAAGCGCTAGTATCTGAATACAATTTAATACTGACAAACACATTAGCAGTAGATGCGAGTTCGAGTCACATAATAAAAGCGAAGAAATGTGGCACATGGAGGCGATCATAGAATTTTATCCAAACCAAAAAGGTTTATGATTTGGTTGTATTTATTTACCAGCAGTAATGTTCCCTGTTGCTGGGATTCAGCTGGATTTACATTTATTACTCTATCCAAGCTTATAATTCACTACATGCTCTGTACATACACTATACGGCCAAAAGTATGTGGACACCTGACCATTACACCCATATGTGCTTGTTGAACATCCCATTCCAGATTTATTCTCCCTTTGCTGTTATAATAAGCTCCACTCTTCTGGAAAGGCTTATCACTAGATGTTGGAGCGTGGCTGTGGGGATTTGTGTTCATTCAGCTACAAGAGCATTAGTGAGATCAGACACTGACACAATTCTAACTATGTGGCAACAGTTTGGGGAAGAAACGGAAGAACCACATATCGGTGTGATGGTCAGGTGTCCACAAACTTTTGGCCATATTAAAGTGTATAAAAAAACATAATTTATGGCTATTTCATCACATTTTAATGACCTAATCAGATTTTCATGCAGCCTTGTTAAAAATTTAACTATAAAATATGCCATGAGATTTTTATATTTCTGGCTACACAAGGTGACCCATTTACCCAAAATGGTTACAATAGGAAACACAAACATACGTGAGGTAACCAACAGATTTTTTTTTTTTTGCCCTTGAATATGAAAATATAGTGAAACTTATTAATTTGACAGAGTTACACATAAATCCCAGTGTTTTTCTTGATTAATTAAATGTGTTTGAAAAGCAGCACTTGGTCATACTGGACAAAAAAATAAATAAATAAATAAATAAAAATCATAATGCAAAAACATGCGTAAGGAGCTGATTCATAATCGCATCATGGCACCTTTAACTGAAATTGAATCAAATTCAGGATCTTTCTCACCGCATATATCAGAACCACAGCCTGCGCCGCTACACGGGTGAGCCAGAAAACCCGCAGCACATCCGGCACTCGGATCCTCTTCCACGTGTCCTCCAGAAGCAGCTGTAAGCCGTAGATGCGGTACATGTGCCGCACCAGTAAGTAGACGTAACGGCACGAGTAGTAGAGTCTCTTAAAGCGGACGAGCAGGCACACTGCGGTGTTCAGACCCAGCACTGATCCCGAGACCACCGCCAACGTCCGCCTCACGTCCACCGGAAGCTCCATGAAAAGCCCGGACACGGGCACCAGAACGTCCAGCATCATCAAGGTGGAGTACGGCGACTTCACGCCGAGCAGCAGCACGTAGCCTGAGGCTAAGAGCAGCTGCAGAGCAGCCATGGCCAGCCACAGCGCAGGTCTGGCACGAGGAAGCAGCCCGAGGCTCGCCGTCGCTCTGTACGAGTCTACATGCAACGTAGCGTAGTAGTTTAGCAGCATGGCCGTGGATCCGAGCAGCATGCCCACGAGCAGGCTGTAGAACTTAAACAGGGACTTCTGGGACAACACCAGCACAACACTGCACACCACGATACCTGAAACACACACACACACACACAGAAAGTTAAGAGAAAGTTGAATCAGTTAAGTAGAACACTATCCAATATGTACTTTCATAAGTCTTTTTAACAATCATGTCTGAAACACACACACAAACGTCTCTCATGTACACTGCTTACAATTTTTTTGGGCTTTTTCCCCCCCCAATTATTTCTTTCAAGCTGATGTGTTTTCTCCGAAGCCCCTAAGGGGACATTGTGACGGAAAAAAAATATGAATCGGGAGAAAAATTTAGATTTCAATGCTTTTGCACTTCCGCAATATCTTTGCGAGAGAACGCAAAAGCACTGAAATCTAAATTTTCCTCCCGTTATATATTTTTTTCATCACCATGTCCCCTGAGGAGCTCAGTACATTTCCACACTTCAGGAAAGAAACTAATTTGCAGGCATAATGACTAAAATAACCACATCTAACTGACTCACTACATGCACCGCTTTACTAACAAAGCAGCTGGACCTTTTATCCAAAACGTCCTATTCTGTGACGAGTAAACAAATATGCAAATTAGTGCACAGAGACCCATGACACCATCAGGTGACTTCTGTGTGCTCAAAAAGTCACTAGTAGCTACTTTCCCCTGAAAAACCTGCACACAGAGTAACTAGAGTGGACTGTGACATCACATCATTCAAATAATAACAATAATAATAATACTAATAATAATAGATGATGATGGTGGTGATGATGATGGTGATGAGTGCATCCAGTTACACAAATCAAGTGCAAACCACAGCAAGGAGAAGAAATGAGTCCATGTTTAGGAAGTTGTTTGATTTAGTCTGAACTCTGTATCTGAGCCATCATGAGGGTTTGGCAGTGAAGTTACAGAGCTGCAGAGGATCAGAGGCCAAGGCTGTGCCTCAGAGTGAGTTTAGGCCGAGGGAAGAGTTAGTAACTAAAAACAAGTCTAGGTGTGGAAGAGCGGCTGGTGAGTGCTCTTACCCAGCACCCGCAGTAAAACCTGTCCAGCTGTCCCGGTCCAGCCATCCGCCGGATCAGAGTGAGAGTTACAAATGGCGTCGATGATGAAGATGCAGGGGACCCGCAGCGCCACGTCCAGCACCGCCAGGGCCTGCTGGCTCAGCCGGCCGGTGTTAGAGGCCATGGCGCCGCAGGAGGACTTCACCGCTCCTGCAGGTGTCTTAATGAACCCCTTCCGCTCCCCCGGAGCTCCTTTCGTCCTGACTGTGCGCACGCTGTTTACCTAAACACGGGGGTCTCCGCTGTCCGCCATCTTCCTTTCACCTCCTGTTGCTATGCAAAGAACGCGGAAGTGAACTTAGAGGCTTTTCAACCGCGCATGACGCAGCACGCAGAGGACGTTACAGGGTTCCGGAATTACGTCATTACGCCGGCTACAGCGTTACGGAAGTCACTCAGCAAAACCGGAACTACAAATAAAAGTGTCATTTAAAGTTGTTCATAAATTAAGAACCGCAACTAAAAACTCTATTTTTCTGTGTTTCACTTGTGTTTCTTTGTGTCGTTTGCTATTTGTATTTATATATTCCTCACTTTTTTTCGTTTTTTCCTTTTCTTAATTTCTTTTAACTTTACATACTACTACTACTACTATGACTATTAAATAATAATAGTAATAATAATAATAATAGTAATAATAATAATAATAATAATAATAATAATAATAATAATTGCTACCAGTAAAAATAGAAAATACAGTTTGTAGAAACACTGATATTTGACACTAAGTGGAGGTTTTATGGTTCTATTTGGGTTAAGAATGAATATGAAATAAAACCTTATAATACCAATGCCAAGATTTTACAGATTCCAATAAAGATGATCAATATGACAAAAATGTAATGTATATATATATCAAAAGTGTACTGTGATATTTTCGCCACAAAAGTAATGTGATATTATTTTTCAATGCAAAGGTAATAATTTTAATATATAATAAACAGGAAAAAGGGATACAGCATTAAGGCCTACTAACCAATCAGCTGCGTGTTGCAGCTTTAACAGTGTGACATCACTAGCTGCTGTTCACAGACTATTTAGGCTTGATGGAAATCTCTTCCACATCAGACAGCCAACTGACAAGTGTTCTAGAATTACTACAGCTGGTCATTGTTCTAGAATTACTATATCAAACCAGCATTCTAGAACTACTACAGTGGAAAAGGGTTCTAGAATTATTATAACTGACCAGTGTTCTAGAATTACTACAGCTGCTCATTGTTCTAGAATTACTAAAGCTCGCCAGCGTTTTAGTATTACTTGAACTGACAAGTGTTCTAGATTTTCTACAGTCGATAAGGGTTCTAGAATTATTACAACAGACAAGGAACAATTGAAGTCATTCAGGATTAGGTTACTATAATGATTTTTACCAACCAGTGTTCTAGAATTATTATAAGCAAGCAGTTCTAGAACTACCATGCACAGTCAGTGTTCTAGAATAACATATCCTGATATAAATTCTCATAATGACAATGTCACGACTTAACACACATGAAATGGCGGTTTTCATATCGAGCATGTGTTTATTAAAATGCATTTCAGCATTGCACCAGCCGTGTGAAAGGTTCAGTCTCGGGATCTCTGCTGCAAGTGAACTCGTACAGTAAGTGACAGAACCCTGGGCATCAGCAGATCAGAAGATCCGCTGAGTAAACACACTTAGTTCTCACAGGACCACCGTTTTCTCATTCAGACTTCTAAAGGCACACGGTGAGGTGGTGCGGCATCAGCTGCCAGTGAAGAACACTTTCAGCGTGTTGTTGTAGATAGTGTTGGCCATCTCTGTCGGATCCTCGTTCCTCACTGCTGCCATCACCTCCAGCACCTGGCTGAGAAAGAGACGAGGAGAATTCTTACACAAGCAGAACCCACATACTGACGACACACACATGTATCTCTACTGATACTATACACACTACATCTGAAGAGCTGATGGGTTTTAACTCCATGGTAACTGGGACACAGTGAAGAAGTGAATGAATAGTAATTCCTTGCCATTGTATACCTAAATGCCTTAATGATCACTCAACTTCATTACTCTAATTCTCGTTCCATTAGTGTTACGAATAAACCTTACATCAGCTTCAGTATATTCACTGATTCTAGATCAGCTAAAGACCTTCAGCGCTCCTCCATCACTGCACCCGTTAGTGTAAACTCACATCATCCAAACCATTGAGTTTGGATTATCTGCTTCTCACTAAGTTTCTTAGCATTTAAACTGTTCATCTCTTTCTCCGGAAGTGTTCAATAATTTCCTCTTTTCAAGCCGTGCTGAAAACGTTCTGTTCTCTCAACACTTCATTGCTTTTTTACTCTGAGTATATTTGTTTCTGCTGACGTCTGGTTGTCGGTCCCTTCTGTAAAGCAGCCTTTGGTTTTAGGTCCATATGCTATACTTTAGGAATAAAACACACGGCGGCATGCTGTTAATGTTAAATAATCAACACCATGCTTTTTTATTCCTTTTATACCTCAGAAATTTGCCAATGATAACAACTTTATTTAATTTATTAAAGAACGACATGTAATACTTCTTATCCATTTATACTTATAGCTGCTATAGCATAAGTGATATGTTATGGAAAAACAGAAATCGCAAAGTACTCTGTCCTGAAGACTCTCTAATGGCGGAAAATTTACTTATTGCCACAAAGCACTCGCACTGGAGACTCCTTTAAATGTTACATAAACGTCTCCTTAGAGAAAACATCATATAAATGATTATACATATTTCTTTCTTACAAAAACAACACACTTTCAATGTGTATTATTAGAGCTTTCTTAAGATACATTAAGCCTGGCCCTATACTGTGGTCTTAGACTTGACTTAACCTCAATTCCAGGTTTAAACAAACCTAAACCTGCAAATGTTTGTCGTCTATCAGTACACAGTGTGTTGTTTTGTTGCTGTGGTGATGTCCGAGTGACCTACATGATGTGACAGGGTTCATTCCTATCCTTCAGACAGTGTCCTGCCTCCCACTTCTTCTTTGTGGGGAACGTTGTTTTAATGAACTTGGATCCTGCGTGTGTGTTTTTGATGCCACACCACGGAGCGTCTGGAAGCACAGAAACAGGACAGAGAGGGTGAGGGTGAGAGAAAGAGAGAGAGAGAGAGAGAGAGAGAGAGAGAGAGAATCGCACTAGGTTTAGATAGAGAAGGTATTTTGATAACTTTGATAATCCAGTGTTCCCAGTATCCTTAATAAAATAAAATACCACACACAATTTACCACCATGCATTAAAAGCCGGGGGGTGAAAACTTTTTGAATTTGAAGATCAGGGTAAATTTAACTTATTTTGTCTTCTTGGAAACATGTAACTATCTTCTGTAGATTCTGAAGGGCAGTACTAAATGAAAAAATACGATATTTAGGGAAAATAAGAAAAATGTACACATCTCCATTCTGTTCAAAACTTTTCACCCCCCGGCTCTTAATGCATGTTTTTTCCTTCGGGAGCATCAGTGAGCGTTTGAACCTTCTGTAATAGTTGCATATGAGTCCCTCAGTTGTCCTCAGTGTGAAAAGATGGATCTCAAAATCATACAGTCATTGTTGGAAAGGGTTCAAATACACAAAAAAATGCTGGAAAACCAAAGAATTTGTGGGACCTGAAGGATTTTTCTGAAGAACAGCAGGCAGTTTAACTGTTCAGGACAAACAAGGGACTCAGGAACAACTATCACTAAACAAAAAAACACAGCTGTGGATCATTCAGGTAACAACACAGTATTAAGAATCAAGGGGATGTAAACTTTTGAACGGGGTCATTTTAATAAATTCAACTATTATTTTCTCTTGTGGACTTTATGTAAACATCTTTTATGTGAAATATCTTATTCAGGTCAGCACTAAATAAACAACAACATGCATTTTGTATGATCCCTCTTATGTTGGTAAAATAATGAACATTTTGCAGATTCTGAAAGGGGGATGTAAACTTTTGACCTCAACTGTATACAGTTCTGTGCAAAAGTCTTAGGCACATGCAAAGAAATGCTGTAGAGAAAAGATGCCTTCAAAAATAATGAAACTAAATGTTTCTACATTTAAAAAATACTATAAAAAAACAGTAAACAGTAATAAATGTAACAAAGTCAATATTTGGTGTGATGACCCTTTGCTAAAAAATTATTAGTCTCAGTGTGTGCAGTTTTATAAGGAAATGAGCTGTATGTGTTACTGAGCATCTTGCAGAAGCAGCCACAGTTCTTCTGGAGACTTTGACTGTCGACTCGCTTCTTATTTCTGCAGCGAAACCCAGCAGCCTTCATTCTGTTATCTGTAAAGTGTCTCTTACGTCATCTGCTGCTTTCTTTACTGACATACAAACATTTTTCTGTAACATTTAATTTTGTGCTGAAAAACTAATGCTTGGAATCTAAAATGTTTTTGTACTGAATCAATAATGTAGAAGTCATAAAATAAAACATCTATAACAAAATTTGTACTAAAAAAAAATAGGGTGCCTGAGACTTTTACACAGTACTGTATATTTCTCATCAGGGCTGCATAATATATCAAAATTACCGAAATATTGCAAATGTAAATATGGCGATATGCTTATCACAACGGCGTGCGATAACGGACTGATTTTAATACTTTTCAAAGTTTTAGGGGCGACACAGATAGCAGAGAATGCTTTCTTTTCCTCAAAAGAACATGAAACGTGTATGTTGGTTATGTCATTTTCAGTTTTTAAATACATAAATATATATAAATATAATTCAAATCGATTTTACTCAGTTATCGTACTGCATATCGCGTATTGCATTTTTTAACAAGTTATCGCATGTTGCATTTTTCTTCAGTGTTGTGCAGCTCTATTTAACCTGCTGGAAATGCTGACAGATTTCTGCTAAGCACTAAAACTTTACAAACACACACAGTCAGTTTGTTCAGTGCTGTTTATTCAAACCTGTCTCGATCATGAGTCTCTCTGTGGGAATGGATTTCATGGCCTCGAGATTCGCCTCCGTCTTCAAAGAGCTGGAATCAGACAGTAAGAACCAGAGAGAGATTACTGTGCTTTATCACTTTATCACTTTATCACTCAGACTTTACACATGAAGCAAATCTCATCCGCTCACCAGCCGTTAATGCCGATATAAAGGTCCAGGTCTATCAGAGCAGCAGCGTCCTCTTTGGTCCCATCGAAGGAGTGAACCTACAAACACACAGCCATTTCAGTGAATTATTTCAGACAAAAATCAATTACTCAGATGACATGAGTGACATGACTGATGTAACTGATCACACACTCGCCACAGGAGACAGTGTTTGGCTCAGGAACACGCTTTGTGCTTAAACATTTCAAGTCCATATTAAAAAAAATACAGCATACAGATCACTACTATAATAACTCTATTCAGTGACGGCTAGTTATGATATTAGATACGAGGCTAAAATCTAGACTTATAAAGTTCTTATTGATGGCATAATAAGAATGACATTCGGTTAACTATTACACACACACACACACACACACACACTTAAAGACGAACTGGCACACACATTCATGATTTCTAATTGTTTGTGCCTGGTAGCTTCTTAACATGCTTCCTCCAAATACCAAACACTGCAAACTGCTGTAACTTTCATAAAAAAAAGTTCTGTCATCTGCCCTTTTGTGTAATTTGTGTGACTGTTTTTAGCTCTGTGACATCCTTTTTTCCATTGTTAAAGATAACAGAGTGTCATACACAGTCAGAAACCATATAAACAACTCTATGAGACACTGAACAACTCCACAAAGCCGACTGAGGTGTGCGATTATTTTAGATACGCTGGTCTGCTAAACTGGGATTCTAAGCTAAACACAGCTTTGCTGATAGACTACATTTGGCATAAATGGAACACTGTATGCATTTTTTTATATAAAGGAAAAATGTAAATATTATACTCACCACCCCTCCAACACATCTGTCACGGTTTCTTTTCATAATATCTAAAGACAACAGAGACAATCTGACATAGTTTTTAATTCTATCTAACGTTTCCGCATGAGAAGGTACAAATATACAAACCTACCCAGGAATTCCTGATGAGAGTTTCTGCAGTGCAGGAACATGGGCAGTTTGGTTTCTTCTGCCAAATCAAACTGCTTCTCAAAGTACCTGCATGTGAGGGGATAAAAGTTTCACAGCACTTACATTCTGCATGGAATTACAGGTAGAAGAAACATTACGTGACACGGAGTGACGTCACTCACTTGAGCTGGGTCTCTTTTGGACAGAATTCCAGCCGATCAAAATCTAAAAAAAAATGTAACAAAAAGTGTGAAAATATGTTGGTTGGTTGTATGAGTTGCATTAATGTAGCAGACATTTAAAAACCAGATACCACTGTATTCTAATTATTCTTGGTTAGTTGTTTAGTTTTTGTCCCATTAGTGTCGCCATAGTTCAGTTTTATGTCCTGAGCTGAAGCTACTAGATATGGGTGATTTTTGTGATACCAAGTCTAGTATGTAATATCAATACTTTAAATAATATTCTTGTTTATATAAAAAAGGGATATTTGCCATTTCTATAACAAGAATTGACTCATGCGTGTTCGGATTTCTGTGACAGTTATAAAGCAGAATGGTGTGTGTGTGTGTGTGTTACCTAGTCCACACTCCCCGACAGCCACCACCTTCCCTCTGTTACTAATGGTCAGCTCTCTGAGTGCGGAGAAATACTGCTCTGCCCCCTGCTGATCAAACTCAGCACAGCGAGTCGGGTGGCAACCTACAGTACTGAAGAACTCCTCTACACAGGGAAGGAGAGAGAGAGAGAGAGAGAGAGACATAATAATAATAATAACATTAACAACAGCAATAATAATTTTATTGCTAACACCTTTCTCAAACTCAAGGTCACAGAGTTGCAACAAATTATGAGCAAAATAAATAAAAGGAACAAAATACACATGACAAACATTAATCAGAGATAAAGTGTACATGAATCGTAATAGATAATGGTAAAGATTAATGGACAAATATCTGTAAATATATTTACAGATATATTTATGTAGAATCAGAATCCCTTTATTTCACCAAGTGTGTTACACATTCAAGGGATTTGTCTTGTGTGTGTGTGTGTGTGTGTGTGTGTGTGTGTGTGCACATGTGCATGACCTGTAACATGCTATACAGACCAGACGAGTGCACAGATTATTAACAAATACTCAAGCAAATAGACATTTACCTAAGGGAAATGTTTAAATAAAAATAGAATAATAGATTCAATATAAAGAAAGCAAATGTGAAAGTACCCAAAAGGTTCATTCTCTACCCAATCCTGATTCTGGTTTATTTAGATTTTATTTCCTGATTCTGGTTTATTTAGATTTTATTACCAATCTCAGTCTACCACGCAGCAGAATAATCACTAAACTGCACTGGACTCCAACCTTTCAGTACTGGAGCTGTGCACTGGTGACAGAAATCACAGCACGTCTCAGTGAGTCACGGCATTCGGCTCAGCTCACCCACACGAGTCGACTCTTTCCATCCCAAACAGCTCAAAAGCAGCCAAACTCTTAGTCTTTGCCTATTTATTGGTTCCTATTGGTGCCTATTTATTTAGATTCTGAACAAGATTCCTAGCCCATTTATTCAGATATTTACCTCTACAATAGACACAGTATTGCAACACGCCTGCCTCCGTCTCTCTCTCTGTCTCTCTCTCTGTCTCTCTCTCTCTCACACACACGCACACACACGACAGTCGAACATTCTCAATAATAGAAGTTTAAACAGTCAAGGGTAATGCTCTTCCAAACAACTCACACTGATCGTGATTGTGCTGTAATTAATGCCATTACAGAAGCAAGAATACACAACAGTGATGCATTCTGAAAGAGAGTATCACAAAAAAAGAGGCTCTTTAAGCATGAGTTGGGCTGATTGTGTAGTGCCGTGTGCAGGATCTGGAAATACCCATCTGTAAGTCTAATAAGTAAGTAAGTAAGTAAGTAAGTAAGTATGTATGTATGTATGTATGTATGTATTTATTTATTTATTTATCTATCTATCTATTTACTGGTATTTACATATTTATTTTATTAAATATATTTATTTTTTTTAAATTATTTTACAAGTTATTAAATATTATTATTTTAAATATTATTAATAAATAGTACTATTTATTAAATATATTATTTATTAATATTGTCATCACTATATATCACTGCTATTATTTATTAAATATCACATTTGTTCCACAATTGTGCAGCACTGCATCCAGCTGCTCTTTCAACCTCCACTGTAATATAAATTACAACTGAGACTACCATTTCTGCTTAACGAGTAATCTTTGTATATTAGGTATAATATTTGTATCTTAGGATGGCAATTGTGTTGTGTTGTCTGAGATGTGTGTGTGGAATGTATCGTGTTGAGACCAAACACCAAGAACAATTCCTAATGCATGTAAATGTATCTGGTGAATAAAATGAATCTGATTGTGATTGTGATTTACAGCGTGTCGTTGCTCCTCACCTCGGCTGTGTGCTAGTTTCAGAGCTTCTCTGCTGTCCTCCAGATTTCCACCGGTGATCATAAACTGAAACAAACATGACAGGACCTCAGTGTGGAAGCTTCAGGAACATTTATACCACAGCGCTGTTGAATTCCTGAATCTGATTGGTCAGAAGGTGTTGATTAATTTCACAACAGCAGCCTTGACAGTAGTTCCAGCTGTAATTTAAATCATAGGTTCGTATTAATGCTCTCGTTCTAACACGTTATCGTTTCTATAGTAACAGTGGACTTGTAGGTGGACAAAATTAAATGTAACTATAAATGGATAAAAATTATGATCTGTCGTTCTTTAATAAATCGGATATTGTAATCAGTGACAAATAGCTGTGGTATAAGAGGAATAAAACATTTCAGGATGTTCTGTTATTGGAAAATAATAAACTTTGGTGAGGTAACAGTAATTCCACTTCATCACACCACCCTGTCGTTGATTAATTTCCTATAACAGCACCCCACTGTGTGTTTTATCCCTTACATATGACACACAGAGGGTCAGTAGTAATAAAGATGTCAGGAATCATACCTTCTGAACCCCAACACTCAGAGCTCTTTCAATAATTTGCGCAAAATCATCTAGAAGGAAAGAAATAACAGAGACATTAGACTTTTTACAAAGTTATTGATAATGACCCTGGAGTGCAGCGAGTCAATGTGTTGCTTATTACCTTCATGTTTTTGGTTTCCTCTGTATATTCCCCTGAACATGGGGTCAGTAAGGTTAATACCAATATCTGTAGATGGAAAGAGATCAGATGGCATTAATGTGTAGGTTGTAAATGCACAGTTTGAACCTAAAGCTCTTTAACTCTTAAAAGATTGTGTGTACTTTCATTGAAAAAAAAAATGAGCACAGTTTAGAGATTAATAATTAGACATCAGTTTGATCAGGTGTGTTGAGTGTGCTGAGATTTGGTAGAAAACTTTTTAAACAATTTTTAACCAATGTACTGTTATACACTCAGGAATACAGACACAGAGGCAGACAGACAGACAGACAGACAGACAGGCAGACAGACAGGCAGACAGACAGACAGACAGACACTTTACTGATCCTCGGGGAAATTGCAGCGTTAGTGGTAACAACAAATGTTTACAGATAAACATAAATACAATAAAGAAGCACAGTGCAAAAAGAAAAATCTCAAATCAAAATCTATTAAGGGAAAGAGGGAGCTTATCTCTGTACAAAAATATAAGTGTAAACAAACTCTGTAAACAATGCACTTAGATGATGCAAGAAATTGTAAAGATGCCACTTAAAATGTCCCATGTGGTAATTCTAATACTATTACTCTTACAACACCTTCTACTCCTCCTACTACACCTACTAAGACTACTACTTCTACAACACCTTCTACTCCTCCTACTACACCTACTAAAACTACTACTTCTACAATACCTTCTACTTCTTCTTCTACACCTACTGAAACTACTACTAAACACCTACTAAAACTACAACACTTACTAAAACTACTACTACTACTCCTATTACACCTTCTAAAACTACTACAACAACTACTACTCTTACAATACCTTCTACTCCTACTTCTACATCTACTGAAACTACTACTACTACTCCTACAACACCTTCTACTCCTACTACAACAACTACTACTCCTACAACACCTTCTATTCCTACTACAACAACTACTACTCCTACAACACCTTCTATTCCTACTACAACAACTACTACTCCTACAACACCTTCAAATTCCTACTACAACAACTACTACTCCTACAACACCACCACCACCTACTACACCTACTAAAACTACTACAATTATTACAACTACTCCTACAACACCTACTACTCCTACTACAACTACTACAACACCACCACCTACTAAAATACTACTACTACTACTACTACTACCACCACCAACAACAACAACAGCAACAATAGCAACAGCAGTAACTCAGTTTATATAGTGTGTTCATGAAATCTAATAATGCAGTGCAGTAGATTAGGGCTGAATCCACTCCCTACTTCCTATATACTGCATAATGTGACATGAAATAAAGCTTTTGCACCACTACATGTAGCTGAATGTATAAAAGGCTGCAGTGTGCACTTTATAGGACATACCTGACCTGTCTATACCAAGGTTCACATCAACATTAACATTCATTTGTACATTGCATTAAGCTGCACCATACCTCACCTCATGGTAAACATGACCTAGACTACTTCTGCTGCATTTTTAACCACCACTGTTTAAATGCTAGAGTTTGTATTTCTTATTCTTATGCTACATTGTTATTAATTTCAATATGCTATAATATTTTGCACGAATACTGAAGCTGAAATTCACAGATATAGCATAGTAAACAATGCCTGGCAATAAATAATAATAATAATAATAATAATAATAATAATAATAATAATAATGTAACTGTACTGGACATGTGCAGTACATTTTCATGTGTTGAATGAATGAGAATGAACACAGCTACTCACTCACGCAATTAATAAAGCTGAAAATGTAATCTAGCTCATTGCATGATAAAGGATCAGATTAATTCTTGATGCTTACCTATGAATTTAAAGTTGGCCATGGCAAATTTAGCAGTGAAGTGACCAACTCTGAGTGCGAGTTTTACCATTACCAAACCTGTATCTACCGTAATAACTAAAATATGGGTGCATTTCCTTATATATACGGTAGATATATATAAATTATATAAAACTAAAATGCATTATAGAATATATTTACGTTTTTAAAAAGCTAAAGTCTAGCCTTTTAATATTTTGTGTTGTTATAATAGATTTAATCAAACAATCACATATTTATGTGTGCATTTATTACCGTTACTAAACCTCTGCAATACTTATTACGCGCAAGAGTGATGGTTGAATCTTAAATAACTTATTATTTGAAATATAGTGCACTATATAGGGTGTGAACAGCACAGTTGTCTGTCCTACAGAGTGCATTACTAAAGAAAGAACAGAGACATTTGTTATTCAGCCTGCTGTCAGGACCCGGTCTTACTGCGCATGTGCAGGGCTGGGGAGACATTACTGCGCATGCGCAGTGCAGTGCGGCTGGTGGGGGACAGTTGAGCTAGAAAATGGCGGCGTTTCTGACCCACCAGCAGAAAGTCTTACGGCTTTATAAAAAATCTCTGAGGCACATCGAGTCGTGGTGCGTCTTCAGGTACTGTTCAGAGACTTTAATTTATTTAATTTATTTTTTTTTATTAAAAAAGAATAAGTTTTTAGTTTGAAATGTGGTCACTGCTTAACCGCTGGGACGTTCAGGTCATTCAGCTGGTAGACGTTAGCAGGTGGCTAATGCTAACTGCAAAACAACGATTATCTGAAACAATTAACAATAATAATAGCAAGATGTGCATTAAGATTGTATATAAGCATTAAGATGTGTATATAAACTAGAACTTAGTAATTCTTTTAATTATTTTGTTAGACGCCGAATAAGAGCTTTAGCACCTGAAATGCCTCAGTGTCAGGTCAGCGGTATAGACAGAAATATCACATCGGCGATACGGTATGCACGATATGAAGTTGTTCGATATGAAGTTTTTTTTCTGAGGTAAAAGTTCAAAAGCACAACACACAAGCGAAACAGCAGTGCCGTAATATGAGACCGTACAAATCCTAATATACGTTTATCCAAAAAAGTGTTGACAATACAGAAAGAGAACATGACCGCTCCAATCAGCTGCTTGTTTCTTTGATAAGTAAGGAATAAGACACTTGGGGTAGTGCTTTTATAGGAAAATAATCAACAACAGAGTGGTGTGATGAAGCTGAGTTACTGTTACCACACTGTGAGATGATTATTTTCTAATTACAAGAAGTCCTGAAGTGTGTTATTCCCTTTATACCAGAGTAGTTTGGTTTTATTTGCTTAGTTCTCAATTCTGATTGGTCAGAAAGTGTTGATTAATTTTCTATAACAGCAGCTCTGACAATAGTGAAGCTGCAAACTGTAATACGTTATCACGTCTAAAGTAACAACATGCACAGGGACTTGTATGATAGAAGCGTCACTTAAACAGATTTTATGGTTATCTGATATGGTGATGTTTTCAATGAGATGATATTTATTTAACATCATTTATGGAAGGAGTCTCCAGTGTCAGCGCTTTGCAACAGTCGAAGGTGAAGCTGTAACTTGAAGTTTTCCACCACAAGTCTTCACAACATCTCTCTTATCAACTTCAACAGGAAGTGAGAGAACAACTCTTTATAGCTGCTATAATGTTCGTGAGAACAGGAACTAACTTGTTTTATGGACATTATGGACCACAGCATTAAAAGTAACTGTAAATGGATAAAAAGTACAATGTGGTGTTCTTTAATAAATAATTATAATAATAAAAAACTCTTCCCAAACATTGCTGTGGAATAAGAGGAATAAAACACTTTGGGATGTGTTGTTATTGGAAAATAATCATCACACAAGACTGTCGTTGATTAATTTTCTAGAACAGAACACCCCCAGTGTTTTTTTTTTTAATTAATTTTATTTCTTACATAGTACCAGGTATCTTATTAGGTGCTTGCTGTGCCATTAACCATATGGTTTTCTAGCATAAAAAAAACTTAATATTTCACTTCCAGTAAAACAAACTGTATATTAACAGTCTTATTATATGATATTTTCAGAAGAAGAAGAAGAATCTCTGAACATCTGTATCACTCAGTAAAGGTTCTAGAC
The DNA here is from genome assembly GCF_027358585.1 of Pangasianodon hypophthalmus. Taxonomy (NCBI): domain Eukaryota; kingdom Metazoa; phylum Chordata; class Actinopteri; order Siluriformes; family Pangasiidae; genus Pangasianodon; species Pangasianodon hypophthalmus. Next base: position 6,999,847 of record NC_069718.1, read on the forward strand.
CTGCGTTATGACGTGTGTTTTCACTCCCAGTCATCTCGAGCAGCTCGGCGTATTCAGACCAGTGGTGTTTCTTGTTGTTTCAGAGATAAGTACCGCTTCTACGCCTGCATGCTGAGGGCTCGCTTTGATGAGCATAAGAATGAGAAGGACATGGTGAAGGCTTCCAAGCTGCTGAAAGCTGCGGAGGAGGAGTTCTGGGCGAATCAGCATCCTCAGCCCTACCTGTTCCCCGACTCCCCCGGCGGAACCTCGTACGAGAGATACGAGTGCTACAAGGTAAACTCGGCTTCTGAGTGTGGACCGGAAATGTGAAAGAGGCGGGTCAGCTGAGCTTTTTGGAAAGAAACTCGTTGAATTATCACTCAGTAGGGCCTTTCGCACTGCGGGAACCTTTTCATAGTACCTGAGCTAATTGTGGAACTACCCACTTTTTGGCGTTTTCTCACCTCCGGAACTGGGTGTGATTTTAGTACCGACTGCCTTTTTCGAGAACCAAATTAGCTCCTACTCCGGCGCAGGGTCTAACCAGCACAACTGGAACTATCCGTGACGTAAGTAGACGTTAACTGGCCAAGCGCGTACGAAAACGCCCTCACCTGCCATGATTTAAAACGCCGTGTAAACATACCGTTCTTTCAATCGCTTCACGTATACGTCGACATTCCATGTCCGTTATTGTGAAACCCGCAAGACACGACAAAAACACAGCTCCGATCACAGCGTCCTCCATCCTCCGGTTGTTTCCGTTGTTCTTCTTTGTTTCCGTTGTTGAACGCCGCGCACAAATGACGTCGCTGTCGACCGGCTTACGTCACTTCCTAGTGCCCGCTGTCGGTGCGAATGCAACCCTTTAAGCGGTACTGGGAAATAGTTCGCGAAAAATCGCCCAGTACTTTAGTACCGTAAATTTAGTTCTGGAACTAAAGCGGTGCAAAAGGCCCTATTGAGTGGCCCTATTGAGTGGCCCTATTGAGTGGCCCTATTGAGTGGCCCTATTGAGTGGCCCTATTGGGTGGGCGGGGCGTTCGCGGCGTTCGCTGTCTCCCCTGTCAGTCACAGTGGCACTAGCCAATCGTAGGTGTCTGTGAGCTCATGTATGAGGAAGGGGGTAGATAGGGGGATTTTTTTTTTCTTTTATCTCAAACCAAAAGTGTCAATTTCACTCTGATACAGATTCCACAGCCAGACTCACAGGTGTGAAACGTTTCTTAGGGGCTTCATTCTCTGCACAAAAGCTACTACGTGTGTAAGACAGTGTGTGCGTTCGATCCTGCAGTACAGAGTGTATACAGGAATATACAGGAACACTTAGAAGAAACATTATTAAACTCTGATTTGTAGATTTTGTACCTGCTTGTTCTCCCTGATTTCTCATAGTTGATGTTTTTTTTTTTCTTTCAGGTTCCTGAATGGGTTCTGGATCACTGGCATCCGTCTGAGAAGGCCGAGTTCCCTGATTACTTCTCCAAGAGAGAGCAGTGGAAGAAGCTGCGAGCTCAGAGCTGGGAGAATGAGGTGTGTACACACACACACACACACACAACAAAATCAACTAGCGCTTTAGTTTAGAGTTGGACACTGATATTTAAATGCACATATTAAATTCTTCTGGTTTAATTTGTGCGCTTGTTGCGTTTGTAACTAAACCAATATGGCGTCTCTTCTCGGTAGAACAGTAGATTCAGCCAGGTTTCTTTTTAAATCTGTTCAGAAACAAAAAGATGAGCGACGGTATAAATTAACATACAACATAATGCTAAATCTTTTACTAAGACTGTATTAAAGCCGCTGCATGTTTATCTCTCATTGGATAAACATTTTTAAAGAGCAAGTACAGACTTTTTTCCATTTTCACTGAGGAGGCGTGTGTATAAAATAAGCCCCGCCCCCTGCACATGCAAAGTCAGACAGCAGGGTTTAAAAACAGAATTAATCAGAATAAGAGAGAACACAGCTTATGATCATGTTTTTGTTTCGTCTCGCATTAAATGTGTTGCGTTAGTGAAGTGGTTCTTAAAGTGGGGTCCGAGATTTTTCTTTACTTTTTGTTACGGCGTTGGAAATTATCAAAATTATATGTTATTGAGTTCTTACAGTTATTAAGAAACTGTTCTGTTCAACTAATCACTTGAATTGGAATCATTTAATCTGAAACGCAGACAACAAGTAGACGTGTAAGTAATGTCTCTGTTCTCTCAGTGGATAGTTCGGGAATAAAACGCTCCACAGCTCCAATTAATGAGCAGAATGTTATTGTACACATTTAAATAATGTTCATCTGCACTGTACAGCAGTAAAATCTGAAGTTATTTAATAATTAAAGGTTTGAGAAACAATTCAATTAAATTTTATCTACAAATTTCTAAATCTACCTGGCTGACGGTTCATCACGTTTGTGTAAACCTTCTATACGAAAGGTCTAAATGAGTTAAAGAAAAGTCAGACTGTAACAGACATTACTAGCTTTTTTTTTAAAAGTAAGTTAAAAAAAAGTGTTATCTATCTTTGCAGTATATACACATACCCTTTACACACTGATTTACACTTTACACAGGGTTTACTATAGCGCTCTTTACAATTAAACAAACAAAAATGGATATAATTTCTTATATTTTCATGCATTGATTTTAAAACGTTTGGCATTTTTAGCAAATGTGTGTTTTTTTGTTTTTGATCTCGTCTTGCATTATTTCACTCATTGCTTTTAATAGCAACATTTCCACTCACTGTAGTCTATAAATCATTAGAATTATTAGTGAAGGCTGAAGTGACTGGGGAAGTTTACGCTGCGGGTGTGTGAGCAGTAACAACTGTGTGTGTGTGTGTGTGTGTGTGTGTGTGTGTGTGTGTGTTTGGGCTGCAGGTGAAGCAGCTGCAGGAGGAGACTCCATCTGATGGCCCCAGGTCCGAGGCTCTTCCTCCGGCCCGCAAGGAGGGCGATCTCCCCCCACTGTGGTGGCAGTATGTGACCCGGCCCAGAGAGAGGCCCATGTGAGAGGCCCGTGTGAGACGCCACACATTACAAAGCACACACACACTCCTCTGCCTCCATGGTCCTCCCACCTGAGTGCACTTAGTGACCTACAGCCCTCTGACCCAGACAGTGTTCAAAGGAACGGCTTGACCCAACATGCTAACGTACGAATTAGCACAATCTCCATGCGCTCAGTGCTAATTGGTAGACATTCACTCTCTCTTCACAGCAGCAGCAGGATTTAATCAAGTTTGAGTCTGTGTGTGTTTAAGGGGATCAGGAGTGTCTGTGTGTGTGTGTGTGTGTGTGTGTGGAGTGTAATTGTAGACTGTACAGACATGTAAAGCACCCAGTGCGCTTAAGATTCAAATAAATAAATAAATCTGTCAATCAAATGTTTGTTTTTGTTTTTACTTCACAATTGAAACTCCAGTCTTACGGCTTCATGGGAGATGAAGTCCATGTTAATGCCCCGAGATTTGCAGTGGGATGTTCAGTGGGATGTACCCTTTAAAACTTTACATAGCAATCATTTTGTCATTTAATGGATTATTAAATCAAATATCCACTTCTTTTAATGAGAGAAAAAAAATATTTGGACTGACCTTGATGCAGATTTTTTTTTTTTTAATTTCAATTATCAGGTGACTGGACTTCACGGAAATGAAGTGTTAAATAAACACATAATGCCAGATGAATGTTCGACACGTTAGCGTTAATATTTTATTAGCTAAAACAGCAGTTGGACACGTGAAACAAACTCCAGAAGTGAAGCACTGAGCAAAACTGCAGTCTTTATCCGAACCACTTCTAAACCCCATCCTCACACACTAATCCTTACATTCATAAACGTGAGCCACGTATGTCACGGTTTACTGACAGAGCAGCTACATTACTGTTCAGGAACAATATCTCTGCAGATAGTAATTTATACACACACACACACACACACACACACACACGGTCAGCATCATATGCGTAAGGCATCAGCTAAGTAGAACATTCTAGACCCTTTCTGTTATACAGCAGAGAGCACACTGAGCGTTTATTACACACGTGGCAGAGAGGAAACGACTACTCGGACCCAGAGATTAGAGGTTTATACTTTACATTCAGAGAAACGGAGAAATATTTCAGCCAGAGATGAAATGTACACAATTTTCAAATGTAATCGATCAGACAAGACGCGTTGTGTCTGACGTTTGCTTCTTAAGCTTTGAAAGTACACAGCTAATGTAGCTAAAAAGTAAAAGAAGCTTACAGCCTGCAGTTTAGTGTCACGCAAACTTGTACAGAAACAAGCGAACCATTTCCTCAGCAGGCTCAGGTAAGGGGCGTGGCCTAAAGTCTGAGAGTTCTCACCTGATTTGTATCATTTGAATACAGATTTATTCTGTTAGTTAATAACACTGATTGAAAATTGGATACAGTCTGCATGATGCTAAACTGGTGGCTATAAGATTCCATTACTTGTTAGCTTTATTATCCTTGTTGCTCCAGTGGAAAACTAAAACAAATATGTGTTGTCTGATTAACTACATTTGGCATGATTTTTTTTTTTTTTCAGCCAAAATACTTCTCTTGTACTTGTACTTGTACTTGTACTTTCAATGCTATTAAAGATACAATACATGTAAAGAACTGAAAAGTCAATACATTGAGACCGGACCACTGCAATAACATTTTGTTAAAAAAACAAAAAAAAACTTGATGGTCGTGTAAAAAACCACTCTTTGCTACTTCTAAACCGAAAGATCTTCCGAGGACTGGATTTTTCCTTCGTTTTAAGATGTGCATTTCCACACCGTCTCTAAAGAGTGTTTTACATCAGACACTGCTCCCTGCTATTAACCAGCACAGAGAGAGAGTGAAAGAGAGAGAGAGAGAGAAGATGGGAAAGACTTCGTGTTACTGTGTAGCAGCTGTTGTGCTGAATCTGACACACTGAGAGACACCACTGTGATCCACTCGTGGTTGGTGCACCACAACCACTTAGACCTGTCTGTTACTGAGTCTAAGTCACCTCCAGTCTTTTCACCAAATCCTCATATTCCTGTTCCAAACCACAATGTCGAGCTACATGATCTCATATTTAAATGACCTACTGTGGTTTTGTTCATGTTTACAGATGACAATAAATCCCACTGTGTGGGAAACTAAACTGCATCATGTCTGTGTGACGTCTCTGAGGAACTGGATGTGGATGTGGTTCAAGATTTCCAGTGACTTCTATTATTTGCTAGCTACATTAACCTCGTAGCTTTAGTACGAAACCAAAGAAACAAACATCAGACAGCAAACACGTTTTGATGTTCTGTCCACATCTGGGGTAAAGAAATCTTTTTCCCCCTAAGTGCACCTTTAACAGTATCCCACAACACTGGAGAATTCTCAAATCTGATTGGTCATTTTCTATAACAGCCGCTCTGACAGTAGTTCCAGGTTTATATTATATTATATATTTATATAGTTTTTATTATTTCTATTGTATAGGTAAAATCTTTTCTTTTCTTTGATGTTACTCCTCCTACTTGTGCTGCTGTGTCAACTAAACCCCTATAGGGGATCATTAAAGGTACATCTTATCTCATCCTATCAATGTTCTAATATGTTATGGTTTCTATAGTAACAGCTTACACAGGGACTTGTACGGTGGACGTTCTACATAAACGGATTAAAAAAATGCGTGCAATCGTTGATATGGTGAGGTTTTCTGTGGGGAGGTGTTTGTTTAACGTTTATGGAAGGAGTCTCCAGTGTCAGAGCGGTAACAGTCAGAGGTAAAGCTGTAACTTTTTCAGGACTGAGGACTTTGTGGTTTCTCAGAAACAATGACAAGCTGTGTGTTTTTTTGTCTAATAAACTACAAAAGAGGAAAAAAAAAAGGCTGGTGAGAGAACAACTGTTTATAGCTGCTATAAAGGAAGTGATGACAAGAACTAATTTGTTTTGTGACGTTCTACAACATTAAAAATACAAATATTTAACTAATAAAAAATCTGTAATCGCTGGCAAATGGCTGTGGTATAAGAGGAATAAAACACTTTGAGATGTGCTGTTATTAGAAAATATAACAACATGCCACTTTGTGTATTATTCCTTAGTTATAAGATTTGAAATCTGTCTAAGTTACGTTACTGAGTGTGTGTGAAAGCTTAGTCCAGATTCACAGGCCCGGGATTTCAGTGATGACATCATTCTGGCATTAAAAGGTATCAGGCAGCTGTTTGCTAGACGTTTGAGAGTAGACACAATTTCATTAGAATTTTAAAAAGATAGAGATACTAGAAAAGTCATTGAGCACATTCTCGATAGTGTAGGCTGTGTAAGCTGCATGCACAAGAACATTCGGCTGTCTGTTAAATGCACATCTCTTACTGTTGGTTTCAGTGAGAACAATGTGCTGATGGCAGGCACCGAAGCACGGCGATACGTGAAAATTATGCACCAGAGTTGAATTTTTGACAGAAGATATCATGCGTCAGCCAATAGCTGTAAGCCGTTCCAGGTCCTGTCTGAGAGAACTGTTTCACTTTTTCCCAAAAACAACAAAAGAGAGACTTCTTCAGGAACTGCTGCAGTATCCGAGGCCTTCAAACCCCATAAACCAGATATAATGTACAAAACGCACACGCTCTCCTTGAGTAAACGTCCAGCGCAGCTCTGATTGCGGTTCTGCAATTCCTGATTCGAATAAGATAAAAGGAAATACAATACGAGGCACAAAGTTTTGGCACCTATAGGAGGATGGGCTGGTAGCAGAGAAAGATCTAGTATATAATCAACAGTGAAAGAGAATCACTTCAAACCAGATATTCTGTATCTGTATGTACAAAGCCACTAAATGTCATTGTTGTGTAATATGATATAACATTAACATCTCATCTTAAATGTTTATGTATATATTGAATCACTGTAAAACATATGTACTACTTTACCCATCCTACACGTGACAACATTAGTACTGTTGCTAAAAATCTCCACCATTTCAGCTACGTCTGAGTTCTGATTGGTCGAGGCGGAGGAGGCGGAGGAGGCGGAGGCAGCGGCGCTCTTTATTCGAGAACCGGAGCAGATCTATCGTTGGTCATCGCTTTTTTGAGGCTCACCCCTCGCCGAATAGATGACAGCATGCTGCCCTCCTGCTCGTCAGGCCCCACCTCGTCCTGCTCTGCCGGAGCATCTGATTGGCTGACGGAGTTGGGTGTTAGCTGTGTGGGTGATGGCGAGGGATCGCTGGTGTTTGCTGCGTCCTCGCTGCAGAGTGGCAGGGGCACGGTGGGTGTCTTAACAGGAATGACGGGGGTTTTGATAGGGATCGGACCGTGACCGCTCGGCCCGCGCCACAGGCTCGGCTTCGAAGTGGGCGCGCGCCGGATCGTGGCCACGCCCGGTGTAATGCTAACCGGCCCACAGGGAGAAGGGCGCCTGGCTGGCAAAGTTCTGCGATATGACTGGCTGATGTCTGTGTTCTGCAGAACTGGGGCTGGCAAGTCGCAATCCTGTGACTCTCCGTCTTGGTCTCCGCCCCCTGGCAGGCACTCATAATCAAATACTGTAGAAAGAAAGAAAGAAAGAAAGACCAACATGTTTTGCATGGACAGTCTGTAGTCTGGGATCCAAAAAAATCTTTTTTTTCGTTTGCATTTCATTATTCTCGCCACTAGATGGCGGAAGCACAACACCAACCGGTTTAAAATGCGTGAAATCCAGAATACTGAGGTCAACTGCTAACACTTCTGCAATCTGAGCTAGAGGATCTGGACTTCATGGAAACAGCACATAGATTAAAGCTGCGTTATCTCTCTCTCGCTCTCTCTAGGGGCGGGGTTACACTATAGGCTCATACACACACCTTCTACATATGAGGAATAGATTAAACTTTAAATAAATAAATACACAAATAAAAGGTGCGTTCACATGCATTTTAGTCAAGTGGATTATGACATCATTAACTGTAAATAGTACAGTAAAAGCTTTGCTTATAGGAGACTTAGACTGAGCACAAAATCTTTTCCTGGGGCGGAGCTTATTTGGAGGACTGGAAAAATGACGAAATAAAGCAAAATCCATAGCAATATTGTAATGACAGGGATATTTCAGTGTTCTTAATGCTATTCTTAGATCATGGTGTTAATGTAAAAACCATGACACACCGTGACACACGCACACACACACACACACACACACACACACTCACTGTAGGTGTCCTCGCTGCAGCAGGGTGTGTTGGTCTGTGTGCTGTAGCCGCTGGAACCCTGAACAGATTCCCGGCTGCTGCGTGGTATATCCAACGACAGACCACGAGACAGACACACGGCCAGCTCCTCATGAGCTTCGTCCTGTAACACACACACACACACACACACACACACACACACACACACACACACACACACACACACACACACACACACAGAGTATGAGAATATCAGGAGATATACAGGAAACCCCAGAAGCAATCAGTTGCATAAGAAATATATTTCAGAATCGTATATGTTTCAGAATCGTATATGTAGCTGATCACTGGGCCGATGTGACTCGCTGTACGTTTGTCGTAAGTTAGTGCGCCCTTTAAAAACAAGAATGCAAGGTCTGTGGTTTTCTTGCAGAATTGCTCTACTTTGGACTTTGGGTATTTTACATATCAGTGTTCAGAAAGCCTCATAGCTAAGCTGGGGGATTTGTAAAATACGTGGGAATAATGGACGTGATTATGATTCTGTCTTTTCTGCAAGAAAAAAATGTTTATATATTTAGGATTATGGGTTTAAATCACAGGGGTCAGCATGGGCACTCTGACCGGTCTGCAGCTACGCAGCGTCATACGTAGCAAGCTGCGATGCACTGTGTGTTCTGACACCTTTCTGTCATAGCCAGCATTCACTTTTTCAGCAATTTATGGTACAGAATTTATGCTACTCTTCTGTGGGATCGGACCAGACGGGCTAGCCTTCGCTCCCGACACGCATCAGTGAGCCTTGGATGCCCATGACCCTCGCTCTGACCCAGTCTTCTAGCCATCACAATTTGGCCCTTTTGGTCAAAGTTGCTCAGATCCTTATGCTTGCCCATTTTTACTGCTTCCAACACATCACCTTCGAGAACTGACTGTTCACTTGCTGCCTAAGATATACCACCCCTTAACAAGTACCACTGTAATGAGATAATCAGTGTTATTCACATCACCTGTCAGTGGTTTTAATGTTATGGCTGATCGGTGTGTGTGTATACATATATATATATATATATATATATATATATATATATATATATATATATATATATATATATATATAGTTTCATGGATTTTGTTTATGTGCACTAAAACAGCTTTAATATTGTATTTTACAGTGACTACACTCTTGCAAAGATTATTATGCATGTATGTAAGAGTGCATTTCTAATAATAGCTAAATTAGTGCTAATGTAAAAGAACAGTGCTGCACTGCTGTAGACTCCATTTTGCATTCAATACAGTTTCACAGTTGTAAAAAGTAATGGACAGTAAGTTACTGTGAAATCTACATGCAATGTTTTACAGTGAAATAACAAAATGTAAACCTTTCAGAAACAGAACATCAAATTTAAGTGTAAACCTTGGGATTAGTCACTGTGCTTCGAGGATGGGAACTTACAGTCACCAGACCCTAAACACATGACAAACATAGAAGGCCAAAAGCTTTACTACTTGTGTGTGAACTCTGGCCTCAGAAACACTCGGTAATGTGTAGAAATTTCGACAACGCACGCTTCAGAGCTCTCAGGTATCACCACTGCTGGTGGAAAGCACCATGAATAACGTGCTGTCGAATTGTTAAGCGAGAATGAAGATGATTGACGGCTTTAATTGTTTTTAGTTAAAACGATACTAATGTTTAAAAGCAAACGTAACAGGTTATAAGGCACTGAAATGAGATCAACACACAACACCTGGGAACTGCTGTTTTTGTGGCTTAAGGCGCTGGACTCCAAAGCAACAGAGTGGTAAGGTGTGGTTTTGAACCTCGCCCTTTTTTTCGTGGTTAAGGCCCTGGGCTACTGATCAGATGCTAACATGCTAGAATATGTGAAGAAAAAAATTTCACTGAACTGTACTTGTGATAATAAAGTCTATCTTTTAAATAAGCAAGATTTACATCATATGTATGCACACACGTTCCTATTTTTGGATCAGTCCTTGTCTGCATTTTCTGACACCTGCCTCAGCTGGAGGAGTGTGTGAATAATGGAGCGTCGTGTGGTGTTGCTCACCCTGGGTTTACTGTGAGTGCTGGAATTGGGGCTGGCTTTGTGAGCTTCATCTCTGGAGCTGCTGCACTCACTGTTCTCCCTCACTCTCTCCTTCACCCTCCGCAGAGTGTTCACCATCGGCTGGTCATACGGACCCGGCCGGGCCCAGTCCTAAACACGCAGAGAGATGAAGAGAAATCTCAAGCCTTCTTTCTTTATCAAAGTGATTCATTCAAACAATCATGTGTGGAGAGGAACAGAAAAAAATAAAGATCGAACAAAACCTGTAAGCAAAAGCAAGGATAAGCAGTGATGGTGTGATGGATGGAGAGAGAACAGGTGAGAGACGGGTGAAACTGACCTTCCAGCTGGGCACTCTGTGTGAGGGGGGAAAGGTGCCAGGACCCAGAGGAAAACACGGCTCCAAATCCACCTCTGAGGCGGGGCCAGGCTGAGACCACGCCCATGCAGGGCCAGGACTGTGTAATGAGGAAGGTGGAGATGATGGAACGATGAAGAGGGAAGGGTCCACTGAATTAAACTGTGACGTGCTGCCGTTTACCAACTGAACGAGTGAAGTAAATAAAAACAGACAGGATGAATGAGAAATCATATGAAATGTACAACACAAAGCTAAAACGATAATGATGAAATGAACGACAATATTGCAGCCTGTTGAGTCTCAGTCAACTGCTATGTGTTAGCTTGAATAGAGAGATCTTATTTAGAGTATTTCTTTCCTTTGGGTGAAAGAATGTGTGTGTGTGTGTGTGTGTGTGTGTCACCTTGTCTTCAGTGTTGGTGTTGGAGTCAGGTAATGTGGGAGTGCGGCTGTCTGTGATCGGTTGAGCTGACTCATCAGGGCAGGACGAGTCAGAGCACTGAGCACACACACAAAGCCATGCAGAGCGTGTGTGTGCATAAGCGGACACAGGGAGGACAACACAAGTACCCACAAGGACAACAAAACACACACACACACACAAAGGAAAACACATTAGCGCTTTGCAAAAGAAATGAGCAGGACGCACTGAGCAGCGGGATGTAAGAGCCAAAGCCATGAGCTCTAAATGCTAAAAGCTCCACATCAGTCCAGAGGAGAGAGAAAGAGAGACAGAGAGCGAGAGAGAGAGAGAGAGACAGAGAGAGAGAGAGACTGTATCTCAGATGATAAAAAGCCAAGAAGAGACATTCACTGGTTTGAAGGTGTTCTGTGTGTGTTTGTTTCAGTGTAGGCTGTGTGTGTGTGTGTGTGTGTGTGTGTTTTGACGAGTGAGAATGACTCATCAGTTAGTGCTGTTCCACTGAAGCATTGCTGGAGCTTAATCTGAAAACCTTGTACACTTTTCCACGTCAGAAGCCGTGCACAGACGTGCATCGTTTCATCGCCATGACAACCCAAGTTACATTTAATGACTGCCATTTAAAGAAGACATAACACATGGCTATTGAAAAAAATAAGCAAAATGAATATAGCAGCTGTGAGTCAAATGTCAGAGAAGGAAACTGAATGAACTGCTAACGCTATAAAACTTTTATCTGTGGTCGTGGGTGTGATTGACGTCTATGGCAAAGTCTCTGTATACAGTCTAAATGACTTAAAACACTGCTGATTTACGGTACTGCATTAGTGCCAGATTCAGTACACACTGCTCTAGCATACAGGAGTACTGTATTAAATGTACTGTTGATTTGGCTAAAGTAAATACATGTGTTTCTCTTAACTAACTTGTTAAAAACGAAATGAAACTGGAAAATGCTTTCATGGCTTTGTATTACGTTACTGATATTATAGCATTTTGGTTATTGGAATTATGGGATACAAATTACTGTTATGATGTTGCATAGGATCCTGGCGGTGTTTAGGAAGAAAAAATCATTGATTTAACATTGATCCAAAAACACGTACCATTGTAATGTATTTTGTTGGATAACACCCCTGCAGAGATATACACTATATGGTCAAAAGTATGTGGACACCTGACCATTACACTCATATGCGCTTGGTGAACATCCCATTCCATCCCATTTAGTCCCCATTTGCTGTTAACTTCAACTATTCTGTGGGGATTTGTGTTCATTCAGCCCCAAGAGCATTAAGTGAGATCAGACCCTGATGTTGGTGAGGAGGTCTGGGGTTCAGTCGGTGTTCCAGTTCATCCCAAAGGTGTTCAGTGGGGTTGAGGTCAGGACTCTGTGCAGGACACTCGAGTTCTTCCACTCCAACCTTCACACACCATGTCTTCATGGAGCTCGCTTTGTGCACAGGGGCATCGTCATGCTGGAACAGGTTTCAGCCTCTTAGTTCCAGTGAAGGGAAATTGTAAATATACAGCATACTAAGACATTCTATACAATTGCGTGCAACAACTTTGTGGCAACAGTTTGGGGAAGAACCACATATGGGTGTGATGGTCAGGTGTCCACATACTTTTGGCCATGTTGTGACCAGGAAAAAGAGATGTTCACAACATCAGAGAGAAAGAGAGAAAGAGAGAGAGAGAGAAAGAGTGAGAGAGATAGATAAGTTAAGTTGAAGATAGATAGATAGATGGATAGATAGATTTCAATCTCGTTCTGCATTACACATGCCTTATTTGAATATGATTAAATAAACAAATACTGATATCCGGATACTCAAATACTCGCATCTCTAAAATTATGAATCTCCCCCATCTGATTATGTAATCTCTCAAAATGCGAGCCGGTTTTTAAAAAAGGTTGGTTGGATGTCGATGAAAAAGATGTAAGTGTCTCCAGCTGCAGGGCTTCCTAATTTAATAGCGAATGCTCCCTAGCAACAAGAGACAGTTCCCATGGCAGCATGAGCAGGCAGGGTTTCGTAATAATGCATATTCATTACTGCACGCAGTGACAGGCTCTCGACGCCTGATGCAATATGCATGAGGAAGAGCTGCAATAATACACGTATTCAGAAAAATGTGAGTGAATGTCACAACCACTTCCTGAAGTGTTCAGTCTCTTCTTGTATGAGATGGGAAAAAAAAAAAAAAGTGGAGGTCTGTAACGTGTGTGAAGGCGGCATTGGGAATCTGGGTGTTTAGCAGTAAGTGTGCTTCAGTGTCACTGAGCGTGAGTGTATATGAGTCACAGTTAGTTAATGTGTACCTGTACACTCCCATCTGGAGGCATAGGGGAGGGGCTCTTTGACTGACAGGTGTCCTGAGAGGTGAAGCCCGAGTCGTGGGAGGAGACACTGGGAAGGCGGACGGAGCCTTGCTGAGGGAGGGCGGAGCCTCGGTAACGGAAATGTGATGTGGGAGAGTGAGAATGAGAGCTGCTTGAACGAGAATCGCTGCTGTTCACGCTGTTCAGACTGCTGCTCAGAGAGAGAGAGAGAGAGAGAGAGAGAGAGAGAGAGAGATAAAGAGATTATACTTGTTCACTGATCTGACTTGATAGTAGGCTACAGGTATAACACAATACCACTATCTCAGTCTGTATCTGTAACTGTTTAGTGCTTTAAATATCTGTATCTGTATTCAAATTTAAACCTGAAGTAGGTGTGACCTCAATAGGAAGTTTTTTTTTTTTTTTTTTTTTAAATTAAATATATACTCTACCGCTATGCCCACGAAAACACTGGGGCGAAGAAAAAACAGAGTTAGAAATGTAAGCAGTGTCAGCATGGTGTGTGAATTCTGTCTCTGACAGTTCCTCATCCTCAGATACATCACTCCAGTTCATAACTAGTCTCAACTACAGATGCACTGGATTGGTTTTTAAACCCGTTTGCACAGTCATTATTTTTGTTCATACCTACCCACTATATTTTCTAACAAATACAGTTCCTGAAAATATAAACCGTAATTTAAACACCGTGACCCTGACCGGGCAGTTACTAAGGATGAATGAATGAATGAATGAATGCTGTAAATGCACATCAAATTCACATCTGTCCACTTCTCGCTCTTGCATGTAAGTAAAAATTTTCCGACATTTCTTACATCCCACAAGATCCCGGTACCAAAGCACACATTTAGTCTTGTATTTGTATCTGTTTAAAGTACATTTTCATTTCACAGTTTTCTACCACATCTGTAGCATATGTGTGACTACCACGAACAATAATTTTGACACATTCCTCTGTTTATTTTGTACAAATATTGGTATATAAAACTCTGAATGCTTTAAGAGTTGGGATTACTTTCTCAGACAGAAGAATTTGTTATGATACATGACTTACGTAGTTGTGTGGGTCTGATAAGCCATAAGAGGCCACAGCAACCTTCAGGAAAGTGCTGTTAACCAAAATGATTTTTACTGTATTGCTATAATGTTGAATATTTTCCAGTTTGTGTTTTACACACACACACACACACACACACACATATATATATATAAATAAAAATGTACATGTGTACAGGGTTGCCAGATTGAGGTAACACCTTTTACCAATTCACTATAAACCAGCTCAATCTGTAACTAAACTAAACTAATCTATATGAATATAACATGTTAAAAATCAGACCCAGGCCATGCTTCCTGTGCAGGGAATTAGAAATAACCCAAATATAACACTGAATAAGCAAGCAAACCCAGGTGTACAGGTGGCCTGGTCATGATTCAGATGCGGGCGCCCTGCTCATAACACACCTACACATGCTGGACTTCCTGGAGGTGGTGCTGGGAGAGGAGGGCGGAGTCTGATATGACCAGCTGCACTCTGAGCCTTTCAGATCAGCAATCACCTGCACAAAAATTCACTGAATTAACTCACAGTCAACACACCAAATACTACTGTACCAAGTAGTTCAAATATGACTGGAATTTCCATAATATTTATGCATTCTGATGGAAAAAAAATTCAGTGATGGAATTCCTGTGTTCTACTTTTAGTCCATGGCTTTCTCACTTTGTAGCTCTAGCTCACTTTGTAGTTTGGAGTTGTTCTCACTGAGTTAAGTTGAATGCAGCTTTAATAGGCAGGTGTGTACGGGGTTAGTGGTTGGTCTCTTGTGTGTGAGCACTTGTGTTTGTGTGATGTGATATGATGTGTGTGTGTGTGTGATGTGGTGAGGGTGTTTACACACCTGTTCGCTGGAGGGAGGCAGCTTGTGAGGGTCCATAGTCAAAGACCTCAGATCATCAGAGATCGACTGCAGGTGTGTGATCTCACCCAACATACACACTTCCTCTTCCTGAAGCGAGAGACACACACACACACACTGATATGCACATATGTACATTATATTCCAGTTAGAATCATGTATAATAGGGAGTAATAGTATAAAAAAACACAATCGTATAAGTTCGGGAAGTATGTACTTTAGGAAGGAGTGGGAATATTAATGAGCAGAGCTAGAAATACAGGATGTTAAAGGAGAGGAGAGACCGAGGGATCATGGGTAGAGGAGGCACTGACTCACTATGGCAGGTCTGAGCATGGAGACGAATGTGCAGAATCGTGCTCTTTCCTCAATCAGAGCTTTCCTCACTGCCTGTCTTTCCGTCTCCTGCAGCGATGCGTACTTATCACTCACCCCCTGCAGAGCGCTGTCCACCTGCGGCTGGAGATCCCCACGCCCTGCAGCACACGCACACACACACACACACACACAGGCATATCAACACCATAATCATTATCATCTGCAATCAGGAATGTTTACAGCTGTGAAATAGCCACTGTAGGCTATTTTTTAATAAGATATTAATTTTTTTTTTAATTTTTAGTTTTTTAAGGATATAAAAATTCCAAAACTCAAGTCAGAACCTCTGTAAACGAAAACAGATTTGTTAAACTTGGCTTCACTGAACTGATGGATAAAAGGTATGGTGCATCATTCTTTAATTCATTTTTAAAAATCATTGGCAATTTGCTGTGGTGTAAGAGGAATAAAACACTTTGGGACATGCTTTTTTAGTAAAATAATCAACTTCAGACGAGGTCATGGATTATTTCTGCAGAACAGCATATCCTGGCATGTTTTTTACCTTTTCTGTTTTTTTTTTTTCAGGTTTCCACACAAATGCAGCCAAACTGGATCATTTTTGTCACTAAGGTCACATCTGATTGTGTTCTCGGGAACACGGTTTTACTTATGTGGGTGGCTGTCTTAACAGAGAAGCCTCCTGTTTATGCAACAAACGCACACACACACACACACACACACACACACACACACGCACACACACACGCACACACACACAAGTCTCCTATGTGGAGAATAAACGATGTGATATACTACACTGGAATGCGGCAGCGTTCCAACTCCACGATACAAACATGCAATTTAGGTGTTAAGTTTGGGATCAGAGCCGGGATCATTGTGGAAGAAAGAATTTAAGACGTGGATCTTACATTTCACTTAAAATTCTTTTCTCAAATGGAGAATAAGAAACGGGGTTTCACACACTAATTACTGAGAGGAACTATTTGTGAAAGTGTACGTGAAATGTGCAAAAACGCTGTGTGAACAAATTTCACTGTTCATATGCTACTTCTAACACTCAAGTATTCGACATTTAGTCATGCACAGTATATGTAACCCTTTGTCCAAATGAAGACTTGAAAAAGGGCTCTCTATACATGCATACTATAGGGCATAATTTTCTTTTACAGATATTATACAGTTGGCCTCTGTACACCACCACAATGAATTTGAAATGAAGCAATCAAGATGTGATCGAAGTGTAGACTTTCAGCTTTCATTCAATGGGATTAACAAAAATATTGGGAATTGCAGCCATTTTTGCCCTCCATTTTCACAGGCTCACAATTAATCGGACAAACTACCAATCATAAATATTAGGATTATTTTTAATCCTTTGCAGTCAATGACTGCCTGAAGTCTGGAACCCATGGACATCACCAAATCCTGAGGTTCCTCCCTTGAGATGCTTTTTCCAGGTCTTTCTGCCTTCAGTTTTGTCTTCAGTAAGTGAAAAGCATGCTCAATTGGGATGAGGTCATCAGCTATTTAAGAACATTTAATTTCTTTGCCTTAAGAAGCTCTTGGGCGCTTTCCTGGTATGTTTTGAATCATTATGCATTTGTACTGTGAAGCACCATACAGAAAAATCAGTTTTGCAGCATTTGACTGAATCTGAGCAGAAAGTATAGCTCTAATTCATCCTGCTGCTTTTTTCCGCAGTCACATCATCAATAAACACCAGTGACCCAGTTCTATTGCCTCCACATGTTTGACAGATGGTGCGGTATGCTTTGGAACATGAGCCTTCCTTTCATTCTCCATACTCATCTATTCCCATCATTCTACAAGTTAATCTTGCATCAAAACTGGGCAGACTTTTTTAGAGATTTTTTTAGCAAGTCTAATCTGGTCTTTTTGTCCTTGAGTGTTACCAGTGGTTTGAGTCTTGATATAATCTGTCTGTATTTACATTCATGAAGTTGTGTCTTGACTGTAAACTTTGACAATGATACTCCTACTTCCTCCAGAGTGTTCTTGACTTGACTAGATGTTGTGGAGGAGTTTTTCTTGAACAAGGAAAGAATTCTGTGATCATCCACTTTAGTTGTCTTCCGTGGTCTTCCAGGCTTTTTGGTGTTGCAGAGCTCACTAGTGCATTCCTTCTTTTTAAGAATGCACCTAATTGTTGATTTGGCCACTTCTAAAGTTTCTGCTATCTCTCTGATAGGTCTGTTTTGTTTTTTCAGCCTAATGATGGCCTCTTTCACTTGTATCAACACTTCTTAGGACCGCATATTGAGAGTTCCCACGAACAGCTACCAAATAAAAATTCAACGCTTGGAATCAAATCCAGACCTTTTATCTCCTTAATTTGTTATAAAACAACAAGGAAACATCCGGCCATGAAATTGCTTATCAGTAAAGCGTCCAATTACTTTTGAGCCTGTGAAAATGGAGGGTCTCTGTAAAATGGCTGTAATTCCTAAACAGTTAATGCAATATTTTGTTAAACCCCTTGAATTAAAGCTGAAAGTCTACACTTCAAAGACTTATGGATTACTTCAATTCAAATGTATTGTGGTGGTGTACAGAGGCAAAATTACGAAAATTGTGTCACTGTCCAAATACTCATGGACCTGACTGTATAATATACGAATATATATTATATATAATATATGACAGTATTTATATGAAAATACTGTAATATTCCATGTGAGTACTTAATTTCCAGAATGTGTGGCTGTATCTTAAATTATGCTCTATTGGGTAATGCCATTATGTTGTACACTATACCCATAACCATTTGGGATTAGGCCTAACTGTGTTATGGAGGATGAAGATGGCAGAGTTTGTGGACACCAGGTTGCATAAGAGATGTAAATTTGAGCTAAATATTAGCAACAGGAAAACAGGAGGCAAATCTGAAACTTTACTGTGTAGGATGAAAAGATGACAATGCCTTGTTATGATTTTCTTTGCTTAAAAAAGTGACTGTTTTAGTCATTTGCACATACACTCACTTTATTAGAAACACCTGTATACAGTTTCATTCATGCAGTTATTTAATCAGGTTATCATGTGACAGGAGCACAATGCGTAAAATCATGCCGATACAGGTCAAGAGGAAAAAAAAATGATCTCAGTGATTTTATCTGTGTCAAGGTGGTTGTTGCAAGACGGGCTGGTTTGAGTATTTCAGAAACTGCTGATCTCCCCAGAAACAGTCTCTAGAGTCTATACACAATGGTGCAAAAAATAAATAAAATAAAAAGCCAAAAAAATCCAGTGAGGCATACTTCTTCAAGCAGAACTTGTTGATCACAGAGGTCAGAGGAGAATGGCCAGACTGGTGTGAGCTGACAGGAAGTCTACAGTAACTCAAATCGGCACTCTTTACAACTGTGGTGAGCAGAAAAGCATCTCAGAACATACGACACATCGACACATTGAGACTAATTAGCTACAACAGCAGAAGACCACATCTCCTGTCAGCCAAGAACAGGAATCTGATCTTACAGTGGGCACAGAGTCATCTCCTGGTCTTTTTCCATTCTTCATTTGTCTGGTTTTGGTGAAAATGTGCCCACTGTTGCCTCAGATTCCTGCTCTGGGCCCTGCTCTTCTCCTGTATCTGCATGATTATATGCACTGTGCTGCTGCCACCTGACTGGCTGATTGGATAATTGCATAAATAAGCAGATGTTCCTAATAAAGTGGTTGCTGTATGTATCATAATACTTCTAAGTACATAATACAGATAGGTAGTGCATTGCCAGCAAGCACACACTGGAGTCATGCCTTTTCTCCGGCTGAATTAAAAACTGGTGTCTTATTGTGTATTAAGTGCACCCTATGTAGCATTCAAAATTGTTCCCATTGTGTTTTGAAGGGATCTTAAAGTAAAGCAATTATTACACTATTATTAAGCTTACAATATATTATCATTTAATACATTCATTCTCAGTAAGTGCTTTATCCTGAGCCTATCCTGGAAATACACCCTGGATGGGACACCACTCCAAGCAAACACGGGGAGGACATATGAACATATGAGAGAACATATGAAGCACCGCTTCAGCTCAGGATTAAACAGGAAAGCTGTGAGGTGGCAAACCTACCTACTGTACCACTGTGCTACCCTAAAATTTACTACAATATATACTGTAAGAGTAGTATAAAATGGATAAAAATACAACTGATCACATTTATTTGTATAAACGTTAGTAAACAGGACTACATAGTTTTGCACTAAATCACACAGCACACACATGCTCTAGGTTCAAAGTCCCCATGTTCCTCACGTGTTAGCCTGGAGAAAAGTAAACTCCGCAGCACTAAAGTTTATTTCCACTGGCTGCTTAATCCTGGAAACTGACATGCAGGGTGTGTCTGAAGTGGCACGTAACAGACTAGCATAAAATTTCACATTTACACAGAACACGTCATTAGTGATGCATGTCTGAAACACAATATTTAGCAACAAAAAACCCCCAAAACAAAACAAAGGCCTTTTGTTCTTTAGTGAAAATCCTGTGTCACTCTTATTTCCCACTGTCTTTACAGTAAAGACACTCTGTTCTCAAATTGGTAGCACTGATGATCGCAGTTCTTCACAGATCTGACCTGGGGTTAGATCAGTGACATCAAAGAAACTTCAATCAATATACAAAATACTCCTACTACTACTACTACTACTAAAAATAGTAGTATATATGCTTCAGTATAGATTTTATAAATAAAACTTTATTATAAAAATAAATCTCCTGGTCTTTTTCTAATCATCAGTTGTCCAGTGTCAGTGATCCTGTGCCCTCTGTAGCCTCAGATTCCTCTGATTTTTTTCTGACATGTTGTGTGTTCTGAGATGCTTTTCTGCTCACCACAGTTGTAAAGAGTGATTATTTGAGTTACTGTTACCGTCCTGTCAGCTTGAACCAGTGTCACCATTCTCCTCTGATCTCTCTCGTTGTTTCCACCCACAGAAGCGTGTTTTTTTGAAACCCCTGTAGACTCTCCTGAGTCCAGATAAAGAGGAAGCTACTTTTCAGAGGCAGGACTCTGAGCTTGATTGAAACTTGAAGTTTTATAACACATTTTATGACAAGTTTATGTAATATAAACTTTATTATGCAGTGTGTTGTATGTACTGTTTGATATGTTGTGATGTATTGAATCGAGAGCCTCGTATCGAACAATCTGATACAGTACACAGTATATTTACACCCCTCGATGAAAAGCCTGCGATGCTCCTGTGCCACAGTCAGAACGAAATCTTTAAAATGCAATATTCTCCTTTTTCATGTTTTTCAGACTTTAAAATGCACAAACTTCACTTGTGAGATGCAAAAGAGGAATAAATCTCAGTACAGGAATGTCTGTAGAAAGTAGAAACTGTCAAAATTTCACCAGGTGAAGGGTTTTTCCAGAGCGCCACACTGCCTGTGTGTTACAGGTATCACACTGTCTGTCGCTCTCATCAAATCTTACAAAACGTTTTTATTTTACAAAAATAAAAAGCTCTGATATAGTTCATTCCAAGGTTTACTGAGCTAATACGAGATTCATTTTTCCAGCAGAAGCCCACAGTTATATGACACTCGGCAGCAAAAAACAAGTGGAAGAAACTGTATTTGTAAAAGAACAGAGAGACCACATCTAAACAGTAGGGTTGGGACGGTTTCTATGCCACTGTAGTTTTAAGGTGGGACACCGGAGAATGTTTTTTGTCTGCCTAAATGGATCTTTATGGCTTTATCCACTGCGGTGTCTGCGGAGCAGATTCAACATTCCAACTTCTAAATCTTAAGGCAGTCATTCGACATTTAGGCTTTGCGCTGAGCTGAGCTAAGTTACGTGAGAAATTTAAAAACAGGCTAATGTTCTACTCGGACCTAACAATGATTTCAAGAGTTATGCAGCTTTATTTTTGTTAATTGTAGCTAACACATCTGGTAAGTTAACTATAGCTAACACATCTGGGAAGTTAAATGTAGCTAACACATCTGGTAAGTTAACTATAGCTAACACATCTGGTAAGTTAACTATAGCTAACACATCTGGGAAGTTAAATGTAGCTAACACATTTGGGAAGTTAACTGCACTAGCTTTTTTTCTCACTCACCATTTTCTGCGATGTTCAATGTCACATTATGGAGACTTAGAGAATCACCAGAATCAATGAACACATCACAAATATACACCATAACACTATACCAGCCATAACATTAAAACCACTGGCAGGGGAAGTGAATAACATTGATTTTATTGTTACAAAGGTACCTGTTAATGGGTGGGATATATTAGGCAGCAAGTGACCAGTCAGTTCTCGAAGTTGATGTGTTGGAAGCAGGAAAAATGGGCAAGCGTAAGGATCTGAGTGACTTTGACAAGGGCCAAACATCTCCAAAACAGCACGTCTTGTGGGGTGTTGCCGGTATGCAGTGGTTAATACCTACCAAAAATGGTCCAAGGAAGAACAACCGATGAACCAGCAACAGGATCAAGGGCGCCCAAGGCTCACTGATGAGCGTGGGGAGTGAAGGCTCGCTCGTCTGGTCTGATCCCACAGAAAAGCTACTGTAGCATAAATTGTTGAAAAAGTTAATGCTGGCTGTGATACAAAGGTGTCCGAACACACGGATCATGGATGCGTCGCAGCTTGCTGTGTATGGGGCTGCGTAGCTGCAGACCGGTCAGAGTGCCCATGCTGACCCTGTCCACTGCTGAAAGTGCCTACAATGGGCGCATGAGCATCAGAACTGGACCATGGAGCAAAGGAAGAAGGTGGCCTGGTCTGATGAATCATGTTTTCTATTACATCATGTGGGCGGCCGAGCACGTGTGTGTCTCTTACCTGGGGAAGAGATGCTACCAGGATGCGCTATGGGAAGAAGGCAAGCTGGCGGAGGCAGTGTAATGCTCTCGGCAATGTTCTACTTTGACATGTACCACCTACCTAAACATTGTTGCAGACTAAGTACACCCCTTCATGGCAGTGGTATTCTCTAATGGCAGTGGCCTCTTTCAGCAGGATAATGCGCCCTGCCACACTGCAAAAATTGTTCAGGAATGGTTTGAGGAACATGACAAAGAGTTCAAGGTGTTGACTTGACCTATAAATTCCTCAGATCTCAATCTGATCAAGCATCTGTTGGATGTGCTGGACAAACAAGTCCGATCCACAGAAGCCCCACCAATTGCAGGACCTGCGCAATATTAGGCAGGTGGTTTTAATGTTATGGCTGATCAGTGTATTTCAAAAGGGAGGAGTCTTCCCTTCCTTTAATTGTGTTTGATTGGTGTGTGTGTGTGTGTTTATGGGGGAAGGACTGACCTTTCTTTGCCTTCTTTTGCAGTTTAAGCGTGTCTGAAGATTTCTTCTTGATCTCTTGCCGTGCTCGTTTGTATTCTGTCCATACGGAGAGAGAAAAGAGAGGACGGGGGGGGAGTTCTGTAAAACTTTGAAGAGTTGTTTCAAAGTCAGCACAAGAAGAAAATAGCTAAAAAAAAAAAAAAAGGCTTTAAAGTGATCAGATGGATTTGTGATGAGTGAATAATCAGAGGCTGTACAGTGCATGCAAACAGACTGCAAAGAAACGCCTGCAGCTACGAGACCCCTGTGTGTGTGTGTGTGTATATGTGTGTGTGTGTGTGTACCTTTGGCATGGTCCTTATCCATAGTGTTGGCGACTCTCTTCCACTCCTCCATCTGTTCTTGCAGCGGGTTAATCAGTGAGTCCACAAACACCCTGCAAACAACACACACGCTTAGCACAACGAATACGCTCCTCTCGAGACACACACACACACACACACACACACACACGCACACACTCTCTTCTCACTCAGGAGTTGTGTAAGTGTGTCTAAGAGGGAACACATCACTGATTCCTGAAAAAAAAAAAAAACAACTCTCCAAAGCTAAAAAAGTAGTTTGAGTCTGGTGGGAAACATCTGGATTTGCTACAGCAGCTGGATCCGACCAGTTTATTGGATACTCCTAGCAGGTAAAGCAGTGCTACTGATAATGTGTGTGTGACTGTGCAGAGCTCACATTGAAAACTGTCTGAGTTTGGCCTCGATGCTGCGGTGTCTCATACACATCCTGGTCAGAGCTGAACCGATGTCCCGGGTTGCACCTGTAACACACACACACACACACACGCAGGCACAATGAGTGATTTATAAACGCATGCCCTTGAAATACAGTCAGAGATACTGAGCGATGAATGGAGTTTACTTATTTACAGTTCAAACTTGCTGTGAAAACAGTGTGTGCAGTGCTTCATATGTCACATGTAAAGTGAGTTCACAGGACATGCAGATTGAGCAAACTGCTGTGCACGACACACACACACACACAATCAACTGGGCATCAACACCACAGTGTAAGAGTGTGAAACACTGAAACAGTGAAACCTAATGTGACTGCGTATGTGTGTGTACACAAGTATGTGTGTGTACACAAGTATGTGTGTGTGTGTGCGTGAGCAGATCGCAGATGGCTGTGCCGGATCAAGGTGTGTGAGACTTTCCTCTCCCTTCTGTTCCTCTCAGCATGAGAAAGAGAGAGAAAGAGAGAGAGAGAGGGAGAGAGAGAGTGTGTGAAAGAGAGAAGTAAAGATGAGAAATTCCAGGTCATCTCCGGAGAAGGACACACTGCTATTCACACACACCTTTGGCGTCAGGCCAAAGGTTCGATTGTTTCCTTTTTGGTATTTTTGTTGAAATGTACAGTTTTTTTGTTCTTGCACATGCACAGATATTCTTAACAGCATGTTCTCTTATTTACATTTCCATTACACTCAGTCAGTCACTTCATTACACACTCAGAAAGGCACACACTCAACCAACACGCTGGCTTGTGCCATATAACACTTTAATATTCTCTACACTGCCACGATATCCGGTGGCAGATTATATTATATTATATTATATTATATTATTTTATATTATGGTATAGTATAGTATAGTATATTACCAGACCTGCCAACCTTTTTACATGTTTTGTGTAGGAGCTTCGGAATTTAACATCAGAATACACTAGTACCAGTTATCACTCAAAAATACGCCAAAAGAGCAGTCTTCTTTTTCTCCTCGATAAAACGGGAGATGTGCCAACTGATATTTGAATCTGGAATGATCTGAGCAGGTGTTTTGAACTCGCCAATATAAACTGATGCCGCCTGAAAGCCCCGCCCCCTTCCCCCAGTCCCACATGATCTCAACTGGGGCCCTCTCGCTTTCTGTCACGGTAAAATGGTGAATCTGAAATAAAATCTATCAGTGCATGTTCGTCTCAGCTAACATTAGACCTGTATATGCAGGGTGTTTCGAAAAGCCAGGAACCAGTGGGAATATGTTGAGCAAAAGCCGCAAAAACATGATACAGTGGTTGAGAAAATCTGTAAAGCATATGTTGTAAATAATAAATACAAAATTAAGTATATGTAGTCTTACTCTTATTGATTCTTGTCTTTTTGGACACCCTATATTTAATATCAGTTAACTATATTTATTAGCGAGGTTACCAAAAGTTTCTGGCCAAAAAATGGTCAAAAACTTCTCTTTCAGTTTTTGTTTGAATGACAATTCTCACCTAAAATGATTAAACAGGATTATAAAATAGTGAAAAATCTAACACTTTATAAATCACGTTAATGGTGATGAAAATTAGAAAGCAATTAAATAAATCTTTTTTTTTTTTTTTTGCTCTCCTGCAACGGTCAGCGCTCAGACATGTCAAACACTTCAAGAAGCAGAAAATCAACAGAGAAAATGTCAGCCATGTGGACATTAGACAACCAAATTTAAAATTTGAACAGAATTATATCAAAAACTTTACTGTTATTTTTTTAACTGTTTAATGTGTATTACTGCAGAATCACCTAAAAATCCACTGTCCAACTGAATTCCTGCGATTGCCACTGCCAGCAAGCAGTTCCTGACTGCACAGCTGGTAATATTACTATACCCTCCCCTACTCTGCTTCTGGACATTTAAATCAATAATAGTGATTAAAAAACAAACAAACAAACAAACAAAAAAACGTTAAATAGCAAGGAAAAGTCAATATTGCACAAGCCTGCTAACATCCAAATATTAAAATATCCACAGTTACAGTCAAGAGGACAGAGAAACTAAAATCCCTCTCAAACAGGCACTTTTATATGTAGATTTAAAAAAAAAAATTAGATATTTTTAATAAGCACTATTTTGTCTAGAATTACATTTACTTAAATTAAAGGTGAGACTCTTCTAATATTATTAGTGTGACATTAAGCAAATGAACTACAAATAACCTAAGCAAATAACCTTTTTTACCCATCTTTACCAAGGGTGCGAATACTTATGGAACTGCCGCTATCTATCTATTCTTTTTTCACACTTTGTAACAGAAAGACAAGTGAGGGAGTGAGAGAGAGAGAGAGAGAGAGAGAGAGAGAGAGAGAGGATTTCCAGAGACACCTCACTGCTCTTCTGACCCCTAATCTATAAATACTGCTTCAGTCTATACAAGAGACTAGTCAGCCTGTCTGTCTGTCTGCCTGTCTCTCTCTCTCTGTCTCTCCTCTCTCTCTCTCTCTCTCTCTCTCTGTCCCTCTCTGTCTCACTGTCTCTCCTTCTCTCTCTCTCTCTGTCCCTCTCTGTCTCACTGTCTCTCCTTCTCTCTCTCTCTCTGTCCCTCTCTGTCTCACTGTCTCTCCTTCTCTCTCTCTCTCTCTCTGTCCCTCTCTGTCTCACTGTCTCTCCTTCTCTCTCTCTCTCTCTCTCTCTCTCTTTCTCTCTGTCGTTCCTTCTCTCTCTCTCTCTCTCTCTCTCTCTGTCGTTCCTTCTCTCTCTCTCTGTCTCTCCTTCTCTCTCTCTCTCTCTCTGTCCCTCTCTGTCTCACTGTCTCTCCTTCTCTCTCTCTCTCTGTCCCTCTCTGTCTCACTGTCTCTCCTTCTCTCTCTCTCTCTTTCTCTCTCCCTGTCTCTCTCCCTCTCTCTCTCACTGCCTCTCTCTGTGTATTAATAACAGTGACACTGGGCCTGTGTGGATCACTGCAATGCAGCAGCACCTCCCTTCTCCATCACACACACACACACACACACACACACACACACACACACACCACCCACTCTTTCTCTGGAAGCAGCCTGTAGTTCAGTGGGAACAATTCCCTCAAGTGCAACATTAATTGCTGAGTGTGTGTTTAATGTCAGCACGTGACATTCCCGTGTGTGTGTGTCTGTGTGTGTGTGTGTGTGTGTGTGTGTGTGTGTGTTAGGATTGTCAGCCTTCCTGTGCTCACACTCTGCCTTCAGAGTTTGTTTGGAAGCCTGATGGCATCTGAAGTAGGTGATGCACATTCTTTGGAGTCGTGACGTTCACTCACACACACACACGCACACACACACACACACACACACACAAACCGACGCTAGGAGGCACTAACGTGGTTCACGCTGTGCACTGACCTTTCGGGAGGACAGTTGAGGGACCGAGACACAGACACACACACGCACACACACACAGCTCATCCCTGGCAGCTCAGAAATGCAGGCTATGTGTGTGTGTGTAGAGGGGCCTTCCTCCTGCATACAGGTCAGACAGTACGAAGTATCTCACATTCTCTCTATAAATAACATAAGCGAGAAATCCAACACCCACACACGCACCTACACACACACACGTACAGTATATACACACACTCACACACACACACTTAACAGTCATATATACGGAATGCACACATGCGCGAGGTCTAATCATACCCAGCATAGCTCTACGCTACATTCACAGTCCTGTGTGAAATGACCTTGTTAAAAAAAGAGCAGGATCAGCCGTGCAACTTCACCTGAGCCTTTAGTTCAGGTTTTGCTGACGACAGTCACTTTATCTCATGACTGAATTCATCTTCTAAATAAATTTCAACATTAGCATGCAGTATTTTATTTTCACGAAAAAAAGTCTTGGCTGGCTAATAGAAATAGCATAGAAATGTGATAAAATTAAACAGACAGATCTGAGCACTGCCTGGGCGTGGCCTAGTATTCTAATGAGCATGAATGATTGACATGACCATGTCTGAGGCTCCCAGTCTGCTATGTACTGTAGTACAGAGACCAATCGTGAATGAGTTCAAAGTTTTCTATAAAATCTGTGTTGGAGGGACAAGCGAGGGATCAATCTTGTGCTTGGTGACTGTGAAGCTTACAAACACTGTACACAAGATTAGCCCCGCCCACTTGGGATTGGCAAGTAACCATTTCATCCAAGTCTACATCTGGATTTCTGTAAAAGGAAAATACCGTAAAGCTTTGTGACAATGTCTGTTTTTAAAACTGAATTGAATTTCCTGTCACAGTTTTACGCTTCCTTCCCGTGTCTGCATGGGTTTCCTCCAGTTTCCTCCCAAAAACAGACTGGCTACGCTAAATTGTCCTTAATGTAGAAGTGTGTGTGTGTGTGTGTGTGTGTGTGTGTGCGTGTGTGT
Source organism: Pangasianodon hypophthalmus (assembly GCF_027358585.1). Taxonomy (NCBI): domain Eukaryota; kingdom Metazoa; phylum Chordata; class Actinopteri; order Siluriformes; family Pangasiidae; genus Pangasianodon; species Pangasianodon hypophthalmus. Next base: position 7,027,928 of record NC_069718.1, read on the forward strand.
GTGTGTGCATGGTGCTCCGTGATGAACTGGGATCCCATCCAGGGTGTATTCCCACCTCACGGATCCCAGGATAGACTCCGGATCCACAGCCACCCTGACCAGTGTAAAACCGTTACTGAAGATGAATGAAGGAATAAACTGTTTAGAACTCTCTATAGTGATATGTAAAGTTTACGATGTCTTGAATTTTAAAAATTCATGTGGACACTCCACATCCATAACTCTCATACTCAGTAGTCAAGTACACAAGTGTATGGACTAAGCCTACTGTGTGTAGTGAACACTAAGGGGTACTATTATTATTATTATTATTATTATTATTATTAGTCAGTGCAGCATGCCATTCGATGCTAGTTTAAATATTAATAAAGAAAACCTCACTACAACACCTCTGGGAAACTGGGAAATATGAAAGTTCATTTAATCGGTGTCCAACAATGTCTAATGTTTAGCTAGTTTAGCTAGCTCACACAGAATTAACTTCCACTCAGTTTTATTAGTATATCTAGTTTTAACAATAGTCACAAAGCAGCTTTACAGAAATACAGATGTTGATTACACAGATGTACACTATATGGCCAAAAGTATGTGGACAGCTGACCATCACACTCACATGTGCTTGCTGAAAATCCTGTTTCAGATTTATTCTCCCTTTGCTTGTATAATAAGCTCCACTCTTCTGGGAAGGCTTTCCACTACATTTTGGATCATGGCTGTGGGGATTTGTGTTCATTCAGCTACAGGAGCTTTAGTGAGGTATACAACTGTGTGCTTCCAACTTTATGGCAACAGTTTGGGGAAGGAACACATATGGGTGTGATGGTCAGATGCCCACAAACATTTGGCCCATATAGTGTATATTTAGATTCCTAATGAAGAGAATTACCCCCACAAACAGGTGAGCAAACACAAAGTGAGCAAACTTTACATGATATTGAATTGAATTCATAAAGCTAGTGTACTTCAGACTATGTAACCTAATGTTATGTTAAGTATGAATTTTTTTGTAGCTTGCTATTATGTCATTTTCTATGGATGGGGCTCAGTATTTTGCCCCACCCTAGATTTCTACACCAGCGGAGTCATCAGGTCTACCCTGGCCACCACACCGTAAAAGGGCTGGCTACGCCCCTGGCAGTGAATGATTTGAGACACAGCCTTCATGTCCGTCAGCGAGCTCGGCAGCTCACGCACACGCGACTCAGCTGGGCAGATGGTGGCTCTGTTGTTCTTTACTGGTCCCATCCTGTTAAATGATGCTGTTTGATTTACACTAACGAGCTCTGGTTTCAGGCTCCTCATCACTAATTAACAGCATGCATGCAGAGAGAAAGAGAGAGAGAGAAAGAGAGAGAGACACAAAGAGAGAGAGAGACAGAGAGAAAGAGCACTAACACACACTCAATACACTGAATACACAGAAATAAATGGAGAATGGATTAAGAATGAATAAGAGCAGCATTCAGACATTCACAGAAGGAGACAGCCTGGCAACGTCTGTAAAGCACGCACGCACACACACACACACACACACACACACACACACACACACACAGAGCAGTGAGTAAAATGGCCGTGGAGCTTTCTTCTGTATCTCCTTGCTTGTGATTTGGACTTGTCAGTGTGGTAGCTGTGCTTCATAGCCACACCTCACTTGCAAAAGAGTTCTCCACACTTCATTTGCACATTTTAGTTTAAAATAACTCTCACACATGCACAGACACACACACACACACACACAGTGTCCTGTTCTATACAATGACATTGGTTTAAAAGAACATCTCAGCCAAAAATGAAATGTTCCCTTTTACCCACAATGTAGTCAATCAACTGAAGCGTGTTAAAAGTGCACTAGGTAAGATTTTTTTTTTTTTTTCAACATTAGGTCTCTAACCATTACGTGGGTTCGACCAGGATCTTAGATGGCACATATAGTGTCTCTAAAATGACTGACAGGAAACGTATCCAACCACAAACAAGCATTTCGGACTGGAAGTCAGTTTTCCAAATGGGTTTTATCAGTGACTTAATAAACTTTTGCTAAGGCCACAACTAAACCCGTTGTTTTGTGTTTTTTTAAGCATGTTCTACATATCTTCCAGGTTATACATGCAATTAAGGCATAAAAAAATCGACTACTGCACCTTTAAGTTCGATACATGAGTTTTTAATTGGTGCTACGACGCCAACGTAGCTAACAAGAAGAGGAAGCTTATAGCTTGCAGTTTAGTACTGTCCAACCTGCATGTCTAATCACACACTTCCAATCACCTTTGCTGACAGTTATGAGACAATCACGTAAATTTCATGTGGGAACACGTGCGTCTGAATCCTAGTATGTGTGACATCATGTAAATAATATGTGATAAATAAAACCAAATAAAACTGTGAAAGTAAACAAATCATGTGTAAAAAATAATCTCATGTGAAAATGAATCCTGTGATGAAATAAAGAAAATGAAAATAAATGAATCATGTTTAAAACCATGCGAAAATAAATTAATCACGTAGAAAAATCACATGCGAAAATAAAATGAAAATAAATAAATCAAATAAATGAATCATGCAAAAAATCACATGTGAAAATAAATGAGTCAAATAAATTAAATGTGTAAAAAAATCAGGTCAAAATAAATGAATCAAATAAATGAATTAGGTAAAAAAGATCAGGTGAAAATAAATGAATCAAATAAATGATTTATGTAAAAAAGATCATCGTGGTAAAAAAAAGCAGAGCTGAAAACAGTCATATCTCCATCTTGACACTAAATAATTTTGGCTTCAGGAGGTGTGAAGGTGAATTTGTGTATTAGAAGTGATTCAGATAATAATATAGTATATTTATTTCTTTTAAACACTGATTTATTTAACAGTTTATGTACAAACTGAGTGTGAGGCATGCTGTTTGCTCAGAACACAAAGCTTGTAGCTCGAGCGTAAAACTAAAGGAGCGCACTTCAGACTCTGAACATGTCTTAACTCATCGACTTCATTTAGCGTAAGTGGAAACTGTGTACATTTGAGCAGTTCATCCGAGTCCATGACCTGTCAGTGAAGCAGAGACAGGAGAGGAAAAGGAGCAGGATAACACGTGTTAAGATCAGTGAGTCCAGGTGTGTGCGTGCGTGTGTGAGGTTTATTACCTCTGCTGCCTGTGGCCAAGTCCGCGACCTTCTGAAAGGCATCGAGGAAAGCAGCGACTGCCACAACCGTGGCCCTGAGAACGCACACCGCACACTTCTGTTTTACTTCTGAATACAATTTCCCTCTACAAACATTTTAAATATCTTACCACTGGACATTTTAAACAAATACAAACCTCATTTCAATATAAACCACTACATTTCAACAATAGTTAGCAGTAGTGCGTGTTTATATACAGTAATCCAGCCCTTCTAATACGTTAATAATCTATAATCTAAATCTAATAATCTAAGGATCATTATCTAAACCTAATAATAAATAGATTAAAACCCTGTAGCTATTTAATAAGAAAAACATATCATTCTTGATATGGCGAAGCTTTCTATGAGGAGAAAATGTATTTAATGTTTATTTATGTTTCATGTTTCTCGAGCGTCAGCGCTTTGTAACAGTCAGAGGTAAAGCTGAAACTTTAGCTGGAACATGTTTTCCGCCATGGGAAAGTCTTCAGAGCTTTCCGGTGCTTTCCAGATTCTTGGTAACATAATAAGCTGATTCGAAAGAGGAAGAAGAGAGCCTGGTGAAGGAAGGAGTGTTTATAGCTGCTATAACTCAAGTGATGACAGAAACTTGGTTTGTGGATGTTCCACAACATTAAACGTAACTATAAATGGATAAAACTATCATGTGCTGGTTTTTGTGCAATCATTGACAAATCGCTGTGAACTTCGGGATGTGCTGTTATGGGGGGTGGTAACAGTAACTTATCACTTATCCCTTATCACACCAAACCGTTGTTGATTATTTTTCTATAACAGCATGCCCACGATGATTTATTCCTTATCTACTATGTGATCGAAGGGAACAACAGAGTCTTTCAAGGATCACAGACCACAAAAGGTGTGTCTTTGAGTTCATATATTATAGAGAGGGCGTGTCTTGAAGGCCATAGAGGAAAATGTGGGAATGGTTTTGTGTCCATATATGGAAACAAGGGCTACGCTGAGTGGCTTGATCGCCGTAGATGGCAGTGTGGGTGTGTCTTTAAGTCTGTATATGGAATAACACGCTTTAACTTGCTCGTTGCATGAGGTGAGGGAACAAAGTGTAACACATTAGAACTATTAACCCGGCGTGTTGTGTGTAAATAAAGAGAAAACGCGTAAGCACGTAGTACTCGTGGCTGCTGTGTGGTCTGTGTGTGTGAGTATAAAAGAATCCTCGACGTGTTTCGACAGCACTGTTCTTTTGGTGGAGATGAACATTTAGGTGGGATGCCTGTTTAAACACACACCCACTCCACACGATTCTTATGTTCAGTAATGTTCAGTGCGCTGGTTAACACATTCCCAGCTGACACGAGAACTGATCTAACTGGTGAAAGACGAGACGATGAGTGTGATACGTGAGCTCTCTGAGACCGCAGCTGCCCCATCAGTGTGCTGACAGTTCACACAGAGCGGCGTGGCAGAGCTGCATTTACACTAACACGTGTGTGTGTGTGTGTGTGTGTACATATACACACTTACACATGGCATTCTCACACACAGAGCTGATAAAGAAGATGGTGGACAGGATTTCTACTCTAAATGTGAGGTTATAATTTAGAACGAAATGGTGTTACTGTAAAGTGTAAAGTGTGAAGTGTAAAGTGTAAAGTGTAAAGTGTGTGTTACTGTAAAGTGTGCTGTGATGAAGTGAAACGTGTCTCCAGTGTGTGCTGTGAAACCTCACCTGAGCTGCGCCTGCAACTTTCCAGCCTTGCTGATAAAATCCTCCCACACCGGGTAGCTGCCCTGCAACAGGAGAGAAAAAGAAATGATTTCTTTATGCACTCATCTCCTTAGAGACTTCAAAATACCCCACACATACAATTCACTCACAATAACCATCTCTCTCTCATTATCCTCTCGCCCTTTACCTCTCCTAATCTCTCTCATTATCTCCTCCTGCTTTGCTGTTTACCTTCGCCTTACCTTTCATCCTCCACCTCTCTCTCTCTCTCTCTCTTTGTCGCTCTCTCTGTCTCACTGCTGAGCTGCAAGCTGAATCGAGGAGCTGAACGGGTTTTTCCCGGCAATAAGAGCCATTTTATTCATTTTAATATTAATAAATTAAGTACTCATTTTTAAATAATTTTTCATATTTTTTTTTATTTGTTATGCTTCTCTTTTTTTATTCTGCTTCTGAATTTTTCATGTATTTTTTTCTTGAATTTTACATCTCTATTGATTCTATTGAAATTTTTTTTTATTTTTAAAATTTTGTTATTACGTATTTTTCTTACAGGTCTCATAACGACATCTCCCACAGAATTCTTTCCACACACACACACACACACACACACACACCATTAGTCAAATCTATCCAGCTGAAGGTGTTGAAATAAAAGCGTGTAATTGCTGTAAACACGATCCAGGAAAACCGTAAACATACACAGAAGCACTAGCTCGGTTGTGAGCAAATACTAAGATACGTATAAAATATTTATACGTAAAATTATAGGCTAATACTGTTCGAAAGCTACTCAAGACCTCACTACGGAGATGAACATGCAGAACAAATTGAAGAACGTTGGACGTTTCCTTATCATCAGTGACACTAATCACAGTGTCCGTATACTCATCCCCCATTCAGTCGAGCTCATCTCTGGCTCTGTCGTTGGGGCGGGGCTTTGGGATCAACTCTACTGTGTGTGAGATTTAAAATGACAGATTTCACTGCATTCTTGAAATGAAAGTGGGATAATTTACAAAACTGAACCGTGTATAATACATTAGTGTGCTTAGTGCTGAAACTGGCCCTCACTCGCTCCTTTTAGTAATGACTGTTTAGAAGGGTTTAGAAGTTTCTGGAACGACCCACAAAATGGCTGCCGTGAGTATTCCTCCTCTACGTAGGCAGAGGCGAAGCTGCATGAAATACACAAAATAATACACAAAATACACATATACAATCTCAGAAGCTCATGTAAAATACAAATGTTTTTCTAAACTAACTAATTTTTATGAACACCACATTCCTTGTGTAAATGCACATGAATAAATCTGTTCATATCCAGCTTGATAAATAAGGTCCAATGTCAGAGACCTGGGATAGGGTCTGCGAAAATAAAATCACGTTTAATATACATTTTTCACATTTAGTATACATTTAATCCTTTCCCTATGATAATTCTGTTTCCTGTCTCGACACTTCATCAGAGACTTACATCACAGAAATTCAATTACAGCCTATTAGTGTGATTATACAGTGATGAATGTGATGTTCACAGAGCAGGTGCATGTCAAAGAAGAGATGGTGCATAGCATAAAGAACATTTAACTGTGTGTGTGTGTGTGTGTGTGTGTGTGTGTGTGTGGGTGTGTGTGATGTCTCCGCGCCTCATCCCTGCCTCTTTCAGAGTTTGATAACCGGAGGCAACATCTGTTGCCTTGACAACGTGAGAGGCTGCAGAACCAGAGCCATGACGCTGCAGTCTTCCCTGCCAACACACACACACACACACACACACACACACACAGGCAAATTGCAGACCACAGAGCACACTGGATCAACCCCCAGCCCCCAGCTCTTTTACATTCCTGTCCCTACACATGCCGGCTCACACACGAGCGCCTAACATCCGTTTTAAATATCAAAATATCTGTAAATATAATTTCATGTAATAAATTATTACGTCACTGATGGCTTTCCTTCATGTATTAGCGGTTTGTAGGTGTGTGGCAGTTAGACAGGTGTCTTTCATTTAGCTTACGTTAACATATAGCCACCTTAACCACTTTCACTTTTTTATCATGGTGTCATCATGATAAAGCCCACACACACACACACACACACACACACATACACACACACACGCACGCACCATTGCTCTGGGCCATGTGCTTCAAAGCTTGTCATTCGCCACAAAAGACATGTCTCAACACCCCGTTCTCTCTTTTTCTAAATCTCTCTCTCTCTCTTTCTCTCTGTCACTACCAGGCTACAGTGATTAATACTGTATACCGAAACATTCATACACTCGTTCATTCATTCATTCATCTTCAGCAGCCTCAGAGAGGACACGCCCCGGATGAGATACCAGTCCATCTCCATGCACACACACTCACACATTCATTCACAACTACAAGCAATTTTACAGTCACCAATCCACCTACAGGTGTGTTTCTGGACAGTGGGAGGAAACCAGAGAACCCGGAGGAAGCCCCTATAGACACGGGGAGAACATGAGGAACTCCACACAGACAGTAACCCGAGCTCAGGACACCGAAGCTGTGAGGCGTCAACGCTACAAACTGCGTCTCATCGGGGCGTGTCGCCTTACTCATAATCAGGTTTAATAAATCGAAAGAGCCTAAAGTACCATATAGTATTTGGTAAAGTTTGAAGATTTTAGAACAATTTAACAGTACAAATGAATAGTCACAAGCAGGGATGCATCAATACCAATACTGTGCTCACTTACTCGTATTCATCCTTAAAAACTGCACCAACTGATACCAACATCTGACCCCATGTGATAAAGTGTGGTGTAATCCTAGTGTATGTTGCTGCGCTAATGAACAATGACAGTGATCTGGACATATTTCATGATTAATGATGCCAATCAAAGCAAAGCAGGCTGAAACTGTGCTCTGTGGAAATATCAAGAGCAGAAACTCCAGCATCGTCCTACAATTACACCTAACCCGATAAAACATTATAAACGTAAAACTCAGCACCAGGAGTTGCTAAAGATAAGGCGAGATAAAATGTCCACAGTCTAAGCTAAGTGAGTGAAAATAGCAGCTCTTACCCAGAATGTTGTTCTTGATATTGAGCTGTCATCAGTTATTCATAACAAAAGATTCTGATGCAACGAAAACAAAAACCTAGTTTACGTACAGCTTTATAGAAGCATTTTTCTGAAGTCAAGCAAAACCTTGCTCTTCTCCACTGCAACACCAATGTAGCTAACTAATACATTTCATTTAAAGGCTGCTAGTTAAAGTTATAAACAGTCTAGTAGACTAGTAGTCTATTGCTTTTCATGGCCACTATATAAACTGGGGAAAAATAGAAAGAGCTAAACAACATGTTTCCCAGGGCCCCTATCTGATTAATACTAAGCAAGTCGGTCATTTCTGTATCAACGAGTACCAAAAAAACATATATTCAGACCCAGACTGAGAAAAATGGCATCACTGCATTCTTAGTCACAAGGCGTGGTTTCTTCACATACAACGTGAAGTCAAAACATTCCTAATTTCTTCAGTCTCCAGCAGTGACAAAGCAGTGCTGTTCACACAGTCGAAAACATGTTTAATCCGATGTTTCATCAGGTTTGTCATATTAACCGACTTTGCCACTACTAGGTAAAGGCTTTTATTGCGCCATGAAAAGTTCTCACCTACTTTTACAAAGTCCTCTGTGACATTTCTGTGACTCTAGTTCTAATATCTAGGAGCGTAAAGAAAAAAACAACTTGAATCAGGAAAACAGTTTTTGATCTGGCCGCATCGATTTACGAGCCAAGATCTGCTTTGAATCATAAAGGAAAACGGTTCTAACCTGATAATGTTGTTTAAGAGTTTATTGTTACATTTAATGCTGTGGAATGTCTGTGAAGCATTTAGCTCCTGGTATCACTTATGTTACAGCAGCTAGAAACAGTCGATCACTCACTAGCAATTTATTTCTCAAAAGAATTTGTTACAAAGAAACCGAAAAGCACTAACTTCTGTTGTGAGGACTTTCCTGTGGTGGAAAAACTAAGTTGAACTGAATTGAATCATGCCTGAAGCATTTAGGTATCAGTCCTGAATCGAATCATATCTGCATCAGTCCTGAATTGAATCGAATCAGTAGTAAGTTGAATTGCTGCTTGTTTATATCTAGTGTTTTTGTAACGTATCTTATATTACATATCAATGTGTATCGTATCACCTGAAAGAAGGTGATTCACAAAATACTACTAATAATCCTTTATGATATTATTGTTATCCAAAGTAACGATAATAGTTTTTTAAAAGACTTTTTCAGTACTCAGGAGTACCAAAATGCTTTGGCGTCTTTCGGGTGCTGATTTTTGGAATTTTTACCGAATGCAAATTAAATTGACTTGAAACGACGTGTGCACGTGGAAATGGAAATTCTGGTAGCTTTTCTTGCTGCTTTGTCACCTCGTACTTGCAAAGACAATTGAGACGTGAAGACTCAGTGTAGCCATTACTACAATTAGCTCACTCTAGGCGTCTGACAATGTTAAATGTCTTTAGCATCCATTTCTAAATTAGCGAGATGTTGCTTTCAGTGAACCTCATACTGCTTCCAAATTGGACAGCCGAGCACAGGAGTGTGCAAAATGCGAGCCAAAGCCGCTGCCTACCTAAGCAGGTTCATCCCACAAGGGGGAGGGCGGGGTAATAAAATAAAACCATCATAAACACCGTGCATGTTGAAAACTGCAGTAACTGATCCGGCACATGTGTCTTGCTCCTTCAGGTTAAACACACAGATTACAGCATGAACAGACACGGGCAGCGTGACTGCCAGCAGAGAGCTGAACACAGAGACGGGGGTGATCAGGGTGAACGGGATTAGTGCTGAAGCAGCAGTGAGACAAAGCGCAGATGATCTAAACCTCTACAGCTCTTGTGTCAAACTCAGTTTCTCTCCAGGACAGAGTGGCTTTATGGAAAGCTTTCGATGTTTAGAAGTGTATCTACTCTTTTGATTTACAACGGTTACATCGATCATCTTGGTTGAAAATAAAGATTTTTTAAATGTTTAATAAAGAAAAGCTCTATTTTCCACTGTTGCAGTGGCAAAATGTATATCTTTGAAAACTGTAAAAATAAAAAAGAAGAAAAAGCTCACATTTCTACATCTTCTGACTATAAAAACAGGTTTTCATTGCTTACACATCACTGTTTATATATGCAACAATAAAAATGTGTTATGCAAGGGGTAAAACACGTCGAACCATGCTGTTAGAGGAAAATAATAATCCATGACGGGTTATCACCACCACGTACTAATAAACGACAGTTTGTGCTTCGTAAGCGCTTATAGTTACGTTTTAATGTTGTCGAATATCCACCAGACAAGTTAGTTCCTGTTATCACTTACTTTATAACGGGTATAAACGGCTATTCCCTCACCAGACTCTTTTTTTTTCACTGTATCTTGAAGTTAATGCGACAAAAAAACAAAAAAAAAACGCAGCTTGGCATTTTACCAAGAAACTGGAAAGCGTAAACCTTTCCATGTTGGAAAACAAAGTGCTGACACGGGAGACTCCTTCCATAAACGTTAAATAAACGTCTCCTCACAGAAACAGAAACAAAAACAGAAGCATTGTGTGAACGAGTGTTTGAATATGTGTACGGCGTCTCATCCAGGGTTCCGTCTCACGCCCAGGATCCACCGTGACCCTGACTAGCTACCATGATGATGATGACATCACTGGTGAATGTCTGTATGCATGTGTGACTGCTGATGCATTTTGGGATTGAGAATTCATCATTATATTACACTAATATCAAAACACTGAGCAGTAGTGCAGTAGTACAGATTGGTTCAGTATTATTATTCGTAAATTTGCGCATTGCCAACAGAAGTGACGCAGCAAGCCTGGAGTTTACCAGGGGCTTTACCAGGCATTTGTGAACACACACACACACACACACACACAGCTGCTCTCTCTCTCCAGCAACTCAGAGAAACAGTGTCATCTATCAAATGTAAGCTATAATGAGATACATGAAAATGCATGCTGAACATCCACACCGGTGTATTGCTCATTTTCTGAGCATAAGCCATTTTTTTTTTTCCATTTTGTGCTTTAACACTGACAGGGTGGAGGAGTGTAAAAAAAGGCGTGGCAGACAAAATCTGCCTGTTCAGTGGGAGTTTTGATCCAAAAATTGCACTCGAGTTACTACCTACTGCACCTCTCATCACAGATGCAATGTCAAACCGGTATTTTCCTGATCTTGATCTTCTCAAAAGATTCATTCAACACCAGATTTGACTAATGTATTGCTACCATAAAAACAAGGATGATATAAACACATGGTGACGCTCACACATCAGCGTGAACACCAAAACACACAATAGGTCACTATGGAGAAATGAGCGGCGCTGATCTGATTGGATATCACCTAATCGCACCTTTTCGTTCTAACGCCGCCTCTTTTTATAATCACTCCACTCTCCTCCATGTCACCGTTTGCACTGAGGATGCAGAGAATCCATCTGCCACGCCCACGTGTGCGCTGTTCTTGCATTATGATCGCTACAGTGTTTAACTAACACTGTTAAATTAACACGAGCAATATTGAAATAAATTGTACACTGTTTTACTTATTCATAGAGGTTAAATCAAGTCTTAATCCCGAGGGGACAGTTATAATGTTGAATAAACACTTGCAGGCTTAGAGTAAGATCGACTGTGCTAAATAAACACTTACTGTGTGAACTGAGCACCAACACGTTGCATAAAAACCTAGTGCTGGATAAATATATATAGATATATATGTAGAGTATTGAATGTACATCTGCGGTATTCAATAAACACCGACAGGGTTACGATCAAACTACAGCTCTAAATTAACACCTACTGTGCAAACTAAATCTATAAAACTATAACTAAACTATAATCTTTAATAAATCTGTAGTTTTAACTGTGCGCCTGCAGTATTAAATAAACACCTACAGTGGTGACAACTTAGTGAGCAAATAAACATCTAGTCTTGTATGTGTATCTACAGTATTAAATAAATGACTGCAGTGTGAAATAAACACCTGTATATTACCTACAGTGCTAAATTTCTATTAACATCTACCGTAGAATAAGCACCTAGTGTTGAATGTGCACTTGAATTATTAAATACATTCCTACAGTGTTGAATAAACACCTACAGTGTTGTATAAACACCTACAGGCTAGTATTATAAACACTTACAGTGTTGAATATACACCTCCAGGGTAGTATAAACACCTACAGTGTTGAATAGACACCTATAGGGTAGTATAAACACTTACAGTGTTGAATAAACACCTACAGGGTAGTATAAACACCTACAGTGTTGAATAGACACCTATAGGGTAGTATAAACACTTACAGTGTTGAATAAACACCTACAGGGTAGTATAAACACCTACAGTGTTGAATAAACACCTACAGTGTTGAATAAACACCTACAGGGTAGTATAAACACTTGCAATGTTGAATAAACACCTACAGGGTAGTATAAACACCTACAGTGTTGAATAAACACCTACAGTGTTGTATAAACACTTGCAATGTTGAATACACACCTATAGTGTTCTATAAACACCTACAGCGTAGTATTATAAACACCTACAGTGTTGAATAAACACCTACAGAGTAGTATTATGAACACCTACAGTGTTGAATAATCACCTACAAGCTAGTATTATAAGCACTTACAGTGTTGAATAAACACCTATAGGTTAGTATAAACACCTGCAGTGTTGAATTAACTCTTAGCCCAGAGTGATAGCGTTGTTGTAAGTACTGAAGTGTTGAATAAACACCTACAGTGTTGAATAAACACCTACAGGGTAGTATTATGAACACCTACAGTGTTGAATAAACACCTACAGAGTAGTATTATAAACACTTACAGGGTAGTATAAACACCTATAGGTTAGTGTAAACGCCTACAGTGTTGAATAAACACCTACAGGCTAGTATTATAAACACCTACAGGCTAGTGTAAACACCTGCAGTGTTGTATAAACACCTACAGGCTAGTAGTATAAACACCTACAGGCTAGTGTAAACACCTGCAGTGTTGAATAAACACCTATAGGTTAGTATAAACACCTGCAGTGTTGAATTAACTCTCAGCCCAGAGTGATAGCGCTGTAGTAAGTACTGAAGTGTTGATTGAACACACAGTGTTTGATTAACATATATTTTGTGTCCGGTTGTGCTTGTGGCAGCACAGCAGACGTTAAAGCCTCACTGTAATAAAAACACCACGTCAACAGCGTAAGTGTTTGTTTCTCGTTGTACTGTATGTGTTAATTTAACGCTGTATAAACGATCACCTGCAGCACGCGTTAGTCTGACAGTGGAGCTGTAAATCAAACACTGTGGCTTTGACATGAATGAGATTTGTGTGTTTCAGGGCTCGTGACAAACGTGAGTATTTAATCTCTGCCCACACACACACACACACACACACGCACACACGCGCGCGCTCACACACACAAACACACACACACACATCTACTGACATAAATATTAAGGCAGCTAATTAATGTTTTTTGGTTTGTTTTTATTTGGGGGCCGACGATACCTGTCTGATGCTCCTATACTTGGTCCCCCACTGTGACATAAACACACACACACAGACTCACAAACACACACACAAACTCATAAAACACACACACAAACACACACACACATAAACATGTATACACACACACACACACACACACACACACAGACTCACAAACACACACACAAACACACAAACATGTATACACACACACACACACACACACATACTCACAAACACACACACAAACACACACACACATAAACATGTATACACACACACAAACACAGACTCACAAACACACACAGAAACACACACGAACACACACATAAACATATATACACACACACACGCACACACACACACAGACTCACAAACACACACACAAACACAGACTCACAAACACAAACACACACAAACATATATACACACACACACACACACAAACACAGACTCACAAACACACACAGAAACACACACACAAACATGTATACACACAAACAAACAAAGACTCACAAACACACACACGAACACACACATAAACATATATACACACACACACACACACAGACTCACAAACACACACACAAACACAGACTCACAAACACAAACACACACATAAACATGTATACACACACACAATCACAGACTCACAAACACACACACAAACACACACAAACATATATACACACACACGCACACACACACACACACCCAAGGCCACAGCAGCTGCCAGGCAACCCATCAGCATCTCCATCATCTGTCCATCAAACCCCGACCCTACAGCTGACTGATAATAAAACAGCGCCCCGCTCGCGCTGCGGATTAAAGCGCTGCAGGGTAACGGGCAGCGCCGGTAGCGTTCTGGTCTCCGTTACCTTCATGTCGGTGATGACTGTTTGGAAAAGTCCTCCGAGCGCGCTGCACTCTCTCTCCATAACCGCCTCCATTTCCGAGCCGCTCGGCTGCAGGGGGATTAGTCGATACTCACCCCGCACCTCCGCAACGAGCTGCTACACGGCGTGCGCTGGCGTTAAAATCAACAACAACAACAACAACAACAACAACAAGCCGCCTGAGAGATTACAGCGCGAGAGGAACGGCTCCTTCAGTAACGGCTCTACGGCGAACGTGACGCTTTAGCGACGGTTGCCATGGCGAAAATGTAACCATGTTTCCCTCGGACGACTCATTCCGCAATCCCTATCGTTTATATTTAGTGCGCAGAAAGCAAACAAAACCGGAAACATGGTGGAACGACCGAAAAACAAAACAAACAAAAACACGGGAGTTGTTCAGTCACTGCACCTTTCCGGTCATCTCACGCGGTTACGTCGCCGGTTCCCCGCGCGCGAGCTCTAGAGCGACTCAGAGCGCGCGTGAGTGACAGCCACCGAAGCCACGCCTTCTCCCTCTCTCAGTGATGTCCGTTACGACTCACTTCACTGAATCGATTCTTTCAAACCTGAGCGCATTCAACCGCACGGCATTTGATTCATTGAATTGAATCGATTCTTTTAATCAAACCCGAATAATACAAAAGGAGATGTGATTCATTTAATTTTACTCCATGTAGACAAAATTGCTTCTTCAAACAAACCAGTTCGAGTGTGTCTAATTTATTTGATTCCCAACTGAATTCATTTGATTTATTTGATTCAGTGATTTATTTGATTCACAACTGAATCGAGTCGTTCAGCTGAATCGAACGACCAGCGTTTTGATTCATTTGATTAAAATGAATGACTCATTTGTATAGTCTTCAGCTTCAGACTCCTACTGTGTTTATTCCCAGTTTTTCTGTGTAACAATCCGGTTTATTACTGCCAGGAGGCCTGGATGAATGTGAAAATAGCTAACATAGGGACAACAGCATTTAATTCATAACTGCTAACAGCATACAGCATAAACACACTGTCTGACATTCAGCCCTTTACAAGTCAAGCATAACAAAATAATGGAAAAAAATTAAAAAATAAAACCAGGCTATGAATAATTAAGAATGAATTTACGAATAAACAAACATCAAAATCCGGAAATGCAGTTTGGAGAGAGCTAAAACCTCAAATGTTATCCACTAAAACAAATAAATATGTATTATTATTATCATCCTATAACATCCTAACATATACATGGAGAAAATAACAACTAAACAGCGCCATCTAGTGTTTACTAATGAAATCTTCAGTAGTTCATAGGTTTTGTCTAAAAGATTTTGTCTAAAAAAAAAAAAAAACCCAAAACATAAGACTAGATTAAAACTAGATTATAAAACAAATTTACTCTGTAATTTCAATCACATAAGAGTGCACTCTTGGGGGAAAATAGATTAAAAAAAAAAACTGTAAAACTATTTAAAAAAAAATATTTACAGTACCGTACAAAGGTCTCATGCACCTTATTTTTTTTTTAGTACAAATTGGTACACACTCCTGGGCAAAAAAAAAAGGGCCAAGCCCAAAATGGCAAAATTATTAAGCTTTTAATGATCTTAACAACAAATCATTGGCCATAAAATTAGCAAGAATTAAACAAATAGATAAAGGAACTTAGTATTTCTTTAGATGTTTATTAGATTTAATAGATTTCTTTACATGTTTAAGCCTTGTGGGGAAACTTGCAGACAGCTTTTTACAGAAAGAAGAGTCAGTGAAGCAGCTGATGAGTAGTTAAAAAGTGATTCCTGGTTAGTTTGTGTTTAATGTGAGACCAGATGTTCTCTACAGGGTTCAAATCCGGACTCTGATCAGACCAAACCATGAGCCTGATGGACTTGATCTCAAGCCACTTCTTGGTGGTGTTTGCAGTGTCCTGTTGAAAACTAAAATCTGATCATGCCTCTTTAGAAAACAACTTTTCAACTGTGGGAAGCAATCCTTTCTGCAATATTCTCCTGTATTGCAAAGCATTAACTGACTTTTCACAGTGAAGCAGCTCACTCATCCCAGCAGCTGAAAAGCCTCCCACACCATGACACCTCTTCCTCCAGGCTTAACTGTGGTAGAGATGCTTTCACTATCGTATTTCTCACCAGATCTTCGAAGACACCTCTCTGGAGCATCACCCTGCAACTCAAATCATGATTCATCATTCCACACAACTCTGAACTGCTGAACAACTCTGAACCAAATTTCCCATATTCTGCCAAAACCTTCATTCTGTCTTTAATGTTTTTTTTTTCTGAGACAGTAATGGCTTTTTATCACATCTCCTAGACACAAAACCTGCATCAGATAACCATTAGTTAGCCATTTTGGGCCCATTTTTTTGCCCAGGAGTGTAATTAAATATGAGGGTGAAAATATCAGTCGCTCCAAATGAGGCCAATATGAGTCAATACACCACATAGCATCTATATTAGAGAATGTACAGTACTGTGCAAAAGTCTTAGGCACATGCAAAGCAATGCTGTAGAGCATAGATGCCTTCAGAAATAATGAAACTAAATGTTTCTACATAAAAAAAAAAATACTACAAAAAACAGTGAACAGTAATAAATGAAACAAAGTCAATATTTGGTGTGACGATCCTTCACAGTTTTATAAGGAAATGAGCTGTAAGTGTTACTGAGCATCTTGCAGAAGCAGCCACAGTTCTTCTGGAGACTTTGACTGTCGACTCGCTTCTTATTTCTGCAGCGAAACCCAGCAGCCTTCATTATGTTTTTATCTGAAAAGTGTCTCTTACGTAATCTGCTGCTTTCTTTACTGACATACAAACATTTTTCTGTAACATTTAATTTTGTACTGGAAAACTAATGTTTGGAATCTAAAATGTTCTTGCACTGAATCAATAATGTAGAAGTCATAAAATAAAAATCTATAACAAAGTTTGTACTAAAAAAATATAGGGTGTCTAAGACTTTTGCACAGTACTGTAGATTATTTTGTACTCAAATCTATACTCTATACACTCTATTAATGGCAAGGTGAATTTTTTCCTAATTGTTGTTACTGTGATTTAACCCTAAATGAAGCTTTTACCTCATGCTAATATGTTAAGTGCTTCATCAATTTTGAAGTGACCACTAGATGGCTGTATTGCAGTACATAAGATACACAGTAGGCTCTCTCTCTCTCTCTCTCTCTCTCTCTCTCTCTATATATATATATATATATATATATATATATATATTAAATTTTATATATATATAATTTAAAAAAGCTGCCTCAAGCGGTCCTAAATCTTTAACTAAATTTTAAAAGTCTTAAAATCTCTTATATATACAAATTATATACAGTAGATTGGGGTTTGGCTTCATGTTTGTTTTTACCACAGCACTAACTGTACTTTTTTCCATTTACATTTTCAGCACTTCTGTTTCAGGAAGCATTACCTGTGAACTGAGAATCATTGTCCAATCTGTAAATTATTAGAGGATGACATAAAAGTTTAGTTACTGAACAGCCAGGCTAAGCTAACTTCGCTTATGTTAGGGACAAACAAAATCATGGGCCATGTTGTGGTATTATTTTGACTGGTTACTGCTGAATAAATCACTGAGAATATGACAAAGCATATCGAAAACTGAAGAAATAAAAAGAAATCTCATTTGTGTCAACGTGTAGCAAATGTGAGCTAGCTAGGAAATACACTGTAGGTAATATGATAATATTATTCCATAATTTATGCTGCTGGATTAGTATGTTCTGGCTCAAGTGTATTGGAAAGGTTTGTGTTGAACATCTTTAAACCAGCCCAATACAAGATAAGAATCTTTCGAGTGGACAGACAAAATATTTCGTTAATATAATGCATTATATATCGTACACATAGAAATAAAATTAGTCCTGTGTTTGGGAATGTGTTTTAGCCGGTGAATAAAACACTTGGGGTTGAGCTGTTACAGGAAAATAATCAACAGCCAGATGGTGTGACAGCACGAAGTTACTGTTACTACCCTGACGGAGATTAAGTTCCAATAACAGCATGCCTTGAAGTGTTTTATTTCTCTTATAATACAGCAATTTGACAATGATCAAATGTATTTATTAATGAAACAGGCATATTTTTTTACTCATTTATAGTTACATTTAATGTTGTGGAAAATCCGTGTAACAAGTTAGTTCTTTTTATGACCTATGTTTTAACAGCGCTAAACAGTCATCACTTCATCAGGCTCTGCTTTTCCCTCTATCGGTCAGTAAGACAAAAAAAAAAAAAAAAAATGCAGCTTGTTATCAGTAAGAAACGAGTACCTGAAAGGTCATCTGCCCTGAAGACTTTCCTGTGGTGGAAAACCTAAAGGAATACCCTTATATATGACTGTTACAAAGCACTATCATTGGAGACTCCTGGCATAAATGTTAAATAAACCTCTTGTCACAGAAAACGTCACCATATCAACAATTACAGACTTTTTTTCTAAGTCTATATGGAGCGTCCTTCATACAAGCCCCTGTGTAAGTTGTTAATATAGGAACAATAATGTATTTGAACAAGTGCATTAACATAAACTTGCAGTTGAAACGACTGTCAGAGCCGCTGATATAGAAAAGTAATCAACATCTCCACAAAACCGACTCCATAAAACTCCAGAATAAAGGCGCACCAGATCCAGACGTTATTCTGAAACTCATGATGGCTGAATTTAATAGCAGGCCTGATAGGACAAACACAAACCTCCACTCATTCTGTGCACTGGAGTCAGCACTGATGGGAAATTATGAGCTTTGTGACACTAACTCTCACTTTCTCGCTCTTTTCTGTGTACAGAGGAGGGGTAATGTGTGGTCCGGTCCGTCTGAGTGGTGTGGAGATGAGCCTCTAATGACAGGCAAATACATGATCATTACACAGGCTGCTGGAGTACTGCTATTACACACACACACACACACACACACACACAATCGTGTTGCTTTACAGCTTTACAACAGGCACCAATTTTTCCACCCCATTTCCATTTACACTGACCCATCAATCGACACAATTCAGTTCCTACACCTGCTCTCTCTCTCTCTCTCTCTCTCTCTCTCTCTCTCGTTACTCAGACTGGACCTTTTGCCCAACAGCTAAGACAGTTTTATGTCTGATGTTAGCTTCTTTACTTTTGAGGCTAATAAGTAATGAAGGTCTGGCTTACCCAAAATCTTTATTAAAAAAAAATTAAGTAAATATCTTCCTCCAACCACATCCAATTTTTCAGTGATGTCACACAGACTTCCTGTGGTTTACATGAACAAGGACAAAACTTCACCACGTAGCTGAACACTCAAATCTTATGGGGTGGCCATTTTAGATAACCAGAAACAGCCAGAGTGCATAATGGAAAATCCATGTAAGAAGTTAGTTCTTTTTATGACCTATTTTTTAACAGAGCCAAACAGTCATCACTTCATCAGGCTCAGCTTTTCCCTCTATCGGTCAGTAAGACAAAAAAAAAAAAAAAAAATGCAGCTTGTTATCAGTAAGAAACCAGTACAGGCAAAGTCTTCTGGCCTGAAGACTTTCCTGTGGTGGAAAACCTAAAGGAATATCCTTATTTTGTATTTTATTTTATTTTATTGTATTGTATTTTATTTTACTTTTTTAATTACTTGTCTTGTTATGTTGGTTTCTCACACCATGGGTCTGGGGGAAACGAAATTTCAATCCTCTGTGTGTCCTGTACATATAGCAGAATTGACAATAAAGTTGACATTGACTTTGCCTTATATTTCTTATATTAGAATATCCAATTATATATATATATATATATATAGTCAAAGGTCATATAAAATTAGGATTTAAAAGTGTCATTTGAACAAGTACACAAAGATTTGAAATAGCATTAATGGAAAAGATTTTCCATTACTTGTTAGCTAGATCAGCATTGTAGCTGCAGTGCAAAACCAACGAAACAAACTTCAGACACAATACACAGGGGGCAAACTCGTAAATTAAACTTTAACTAAATCTTGTAGAAATTTATCACCTATAAAGTCTTTTTCAGCTGAACAAATATTACAACTTTGTCATTTTGCTATACAGCTACACACAATTTTCAGTTTGGTTTGTTGTACAAAAAAAAAAAAACCCAAAACAAACAAAAAACCTACACACAACTTTAGTGTGTAATTAATATTAGTGTTAACAGTGACATTAATGTTAATGTTCCTACCACTAAAAATGTTGCAGCAAAGTTGTTTAACACTAACATTACTGTAATGTTAGTTTTTTTGTTTTTTTTTTGTCTAACACAAAAATTCTTTTAGTTAATTTAGTAAGCGATGTTCTAACAGCATCTTCAAGCTAACCATTAGCACGGGATTTTCAGAACGTTACAACCAAATGTTCTTACAGGAACATACTAATAACGTTCTTTATGATCAGGACGTGCAGAACTCGAAGGTAAAATGAAGCCATGATATTAGCATTAACATTTTCTTTCTTTGTCAGGACATGGTTTTTTGAGCATTACGTTTTCTTTCAGTATTAACTTTAAAGGAAGTAAACTGTTAGCTGTTTTTAAGTTGAAGACACTTTGAACTCAGTTTTCTTGCTGCCGTTTTTGCTAAATAACTGAGCGCTAAATTAAAAAGCAGTACACCTTTTGCTGCGTAACACAAAATCACATTTATCTACTTATCACAACAGAAGGATCAAGAAAACACACAGCATACATCGAAGAGATTTTTAAAAGTAAACACCAACCTGACTACACAAAGTTTTCAAGTTAATAAGGTTTAAATGAACATTGAATGCAGTATTTATTCCTCATGCATTATTGCTTGAAATGTTATATAGACAGTGTTAGCATTAGCAGGTAGCCTGTGAGTGTGTGTGTGTATGTGTGTGTGTGTGTGTGTGTGTGTGTGTGCTGTGCTTCAGGGAGCAAGCTTCAGCCCCAGACACAGCGCCAGCTCGTTCTTCTGGATCTTTCCATCTCTGTTGACGTCACAGTGGCTGAGCAGGGCCTGTTTGAACCTGTCCAAGTCTGTGCCGCTCAGGTTGGGCTGAGGGACGGCCATGAGGGGACAAAACAGTAAACATGAGCCGTGCTAAAATACACAGCAAGTGAATTAATTAACAGGTGAACACTGAACTAAAAAATGAAATGAAATACACTAATGCCAGACATGTTTGGTGTCCGACATTAGCTTCTTTAGGTTTGCACTGGAGCGAAGACGCTAATCTGGCTAATGGGTAACAAAAGCTTACAGCTAACAGGTTAGCTAAATCACACGTCCACCTCAAAGGACTGACTTCGTGTTTTACTCAAAAATGTCAACTTTATACAATAGTTTCATAAAATACCAGAATAAGTCTGTGGTAAAGGATACATTTATAAGATTCAATAAAGCAAATGTAACTATATTATTATTATTATTATTATTATTATTATTATTATTATGTACCATTCTGCCTTCAAACTTTAGTCAGAGCCTCTACCAGAGTTTAATGCTAACTATGTGCTGAGGAAGAAATAAGCTATCTAGTTAGCATAAGCCAGCTAGTGATGCTACTAATTTAAATAGCTAGCCATAAAGTCTTTTACACAGACAATGTAGAGCCAGAGAAAAAGTGGATACAAGACAGAAATGTCCAGCATATCAATATTTACTTCAGATGTGTTGGTAAATTATTTTAAATAAGACTCTAAACAACTAAAATTACACTTAGTGATTCAGCATTTAGTGATTCAGCTTCAGGATGGAGCGCTGTCTGTCTGTTCTTAGCTGTGAATTTTTGTATGTTTTCATACATAACAGTGTTATACAGAGTCAGAAATAAGTCTGTTTGAGATACTAACTAACTTGACACAGATTGAGGTGAATATATCATGCTAAATTTCTGTTGTTAGCTATATTAGCCTTGTGGCTTCAGCGCTAAAAATAAAGAAAAGCAAACCTCATATGCCAAACTGATTGACTTCATTTGGAATAAGAGGGACATAGTGAAGATTTAATTACTGCTTGAATTACTATATTAACAATGAATGAGTTTAGAACCTGTATGTAAAGGCTAAAGATTAAAGTAGCTAGCAAGTAGCTGTAAAGTCTTTCATACAGACAGTGTAAAGGCAGAGGGACAATGGGACCAAGCCTAAACCATCAGGAATATGAACTTTTCCCTCAGGTATGTTGGTAAATTACAAAGAAAAGCCTTCATACAACTGAAATTACACTTGCTAACTCATTAATGTTTGACATAATGACAAAAGATCTCTACCTTGACCAGCTCCATCATGTCTTTAACGAATCCATCCACCTCTGGTCCTTCCAGGGCTCCTGTTTTACTCTAACGAGCACACGTACAT
Organism: Pangasianodon hypophthalmus; assembly: GCF_027358585.1. Classification (NCBI taxonomy): domain Eukaryota; kingdom Metazoa; phylum Chordata; class Actinopteri; order Siluriformes; family Pangasiidae; genus Pangasianodon; species Pangasianodon hypophthalmus. The sequence continues at coordinate 7,050,608 of NC_069718.1, forward strand.
TTAGTTATGAGAGGTTATTGATGCTGAACCGCAGGCTTATGAACATTTTCTGAATCATACACACGAACCTACCACATCATAGTGGGCAAAGATTTTCTCAAAATCTTTCGCTCTGTCCTTTTGACTGCAGGCCTGGACGGATTAGATTAGATTAGATGTTTAAACACGTTTGTTTAATTTTTCTACAGTTTCATGTTTTGAGCTACTCACATCCATCTCAAACTTCAGCAGAAAGTTCTCCTTTAAGGACAGAATTCTGGAGACGCAGACGAAGAAGTAGTTAACCGTTGCACTCTAAGCATCCACTTGCAAAAACAGATTAAATATCCTGTAATAAATTTCTAAATATATTGTAGTAACGCCTATTAATATTAATACCTGGCCAGATCATTTAAATCCAGGTTGCCATCTTGGTTTTTGTCAAACATCTTCATCTGGGGAAGAAGAAAAGATGCACAAAAAAAAAAAAACAGGCATAAAAATGGCCCAATATCATCATCAGGCTCACATGTAGCTACTTTATTTAGAGTAAAGACAATATTTTTAAAAAAAAATCTGATTAACTAAGTAAAATAAACTATGCATATTAAAAATAACCTAATAAAACATCTGTGCATGCTGAAAATACTGAATGACACATCTTACTTTTTATCCATTTGTAGTTACTGTTATTATTACTCACGTTAAAGCAGCTATAAAAAAGTAGTTCTCTTTAAAAAATAAAAAGTTAATCAGTCAAAAAAGCAGCTTATCACGTCCTCTGTCTGACTTTCATGTGGTGGAAAAATGTAAAGCTTTATCTCTGGCTGTTACAAAACAGTGACACTGGAGACTCCTTCCACAAATGTTAAACCTCTTCTTACAGAAAACCTCACCATATCAACGATTGTACATTTTTCTTTGTTAAATAACAGCACATTCTTTTTTTAATAATAAGTATTATACATAGATTATGTATAGCGTCTTCTATACAAGTGTCTGGTGCTAATCAGATTGGAGAGTGTTGGAGTCGTGACCGTACCATGGTGTTGGTGTACAGCTCCAGTTTGTCTGGCGTGATGCTCTTGTTGTGCTGCTCAAACAGATCTTCAAGGAAACTCTAGAGACGAGGTACAGAGCAGAAACAGAGCTCATGCAGCTGTACTGCAGTCTCAACTACACCTCAAATACATCACTATGAGTGGTGTAGTCAAGGACACACACATACACATTCTATAAAGATAAAATAGGCAAAAATGTACATGCATTAACTACACAACAGAAAAAATGTATTTCATATGATGTGTATATACTTCAAATGTGTAAAATTCCTATTCAGATTCTTTTGTAAGCTTCTTTCGTAAGTTCTATGTATTGTATCCAATCTCAAAGTTAAATGGTACCTTCAGTTCCACAGCTGATATGAATCCACTGCTGTCAGCATCGTAGCGTCTCCAGATCTACAGTTAGATAAAATGGCTCACAGTTAAGACCAGCTCGTGAAACAGTCAATCATCACCCAATACAGCTCTTAGACTACAAGCTGAACATCTAGACTACAAGCTGGACATCCAGGAGTTAGCACTTGATAGAAGGCGGACAAGTTAGAAATGTCTTCTCGTCGTTGTGACTCACTCGTCCCCAGTTCTTTGCTGGTTACGCTAAGCTATTATTAGCTACAACTTCCTGCGTTATTAGAAAAGGGCGAGACGTCAAATTAGGGGACGTTTTATGCTAAATGTGGGAAAGGAGACATCTGTTTCCTAACATTAGGGAATTGTTGATATAACAGAATGGTAAGATTAGTTATTCATTTGTCTTTACAAACACTGCTTTCTAATCCTGTACTTAATGCTAACAAGTAGCTTGTAATAAACTAGCTCCTTTTTCTCAGGTAAACACAAATGATACTTCAGTATCTGAGTCGAAATGTTTTTTTTTTAAATCCTCAGGCAACCTTGCCAAAATAATATCAAAATGACCATTTTTGTCTTCATTAATATTAGCTAAGTACTTTGCATGCAGTTTTTCTGTCTAAAGGTTTCTTGTCACCATGTTGCAAACACAGATGAGATAGGTTTAAGTCATTACGCCTGATTTGAAAAACTCACAGTTACTTTATCTTCATGCAATATGTACCCTGATTTTCTTTTAAATGAACGTAATTTGTTTTTATACTCAGGCTTAAGCTTAAGTATAAGTTATTTTAAAAGGTATTTTTTAAAAAAGTTACATTTACAAAGCAATGCTGATTCTGGAGTCCACGTGAACCATACATTAGTGTGAATTCTTGCTCTTAAACTCCCTCTTAAATGCTTGCTCTTATTTTATTAATATTTATTATAATATAATAAAAGGTAAACAACATCAGATCTTTATTGGTTCTTTATGAACGCTTTACTGGATTTGAGTATACGTATATACTCATACGAGTATACGTAATGAGTACGTATTGGATTTAAATAAGAACTGAGAGCAGAAAAACATATTAAATGTCTAAGACAGGAGAAATTACGGAAGCAGGATTAGGAAAAAAAAAAACAGATTAATCTGGTCTGACCCTCATGAACTCCACACTGTTGTCCAGCGGCGTCTCCCTGCGGAACAGCAGCAGGAAGTTCTCCTCCTCCGGCAGGATGATGCTGGCCACCTGTAGGGGTGTGTGTGTGTGTGTGTTAAATAGAAAGAGATGGCAAACAGAGCGTTAAATTCTGTCTGAAGTTTATTATCAGGTCCACACTAAACAGCTCACCTGATGGATTTGCAGACGGCCTTCTGCGCTCGTGTCTCGTAGTCGCTGCAGTCTGTCCTCTATCAGCTTATCCTTTTAACGATAAAACTCACTTTAACTTGGTGAAGCAGAATAAAAAAGGTGTGGTGCCTTATAGATAGAACTGAATGACACTTTATCATGTTTTAAGTGTTCAGTTACTAACTGTAGCCCATGTCTTAGTGTATGCAGTTTACCAGCCCTGCTCTACACACATTAATGTCCAGGGACCATTACTGCACACATTGTGTGAAAAAATATCTTTTTTTAAGGTTAATTACTTGTTGCAGTAAGGTACTGTAAATTTATAAAACTGTACTTACTGCAAAATGCTGTAATTTCAAAGCTCAAGAATTCCAGAAATACCATAATGCCGTAAAATCAATGGCATTTTAACAATACAGAAAAAATAAAACTAATAATAATAATAATAATAATAATAATAATAATAATAATGAGTACTTTTCATACATCTGGTAGTTCAAATTCTGTATAATCAAGCGGTTAAAAAATCAAATGGTAACAAAGTAAATTTCAGGCTCCTGGGTAGAGCAACAGAAAAGTGTATTCATCCAGAGATTGCAAGTTTGAATCCCAACAATGTCACGGCCAAGAGACCAAAAACTGGCCATGCTGTCTGTGTGGGAGGGGCATACTCTCTCTCCCCTGTCAATCATAGTGACAATAACCAATCATGAGCTTCCGTGAGCTCATGTATGCAGAAGAGGGCAGAAAGCTCTTCAGAGTGTGTTACGCCACCCTGTGACACAGCGAGTGTAAACCTTCACCCTCTCCAGCTAGTGGATATCATATGATAAGTGAGAGCTGGATGGATGGTGAGAATTAGAGGGGAAAAAGTAAAATGCGCAAAGATAAAATACAAGATGAAGTGAAAATATAAACATACAAAGTGAGCATAAGGAGATAAAAATGCACAATTTTGCATGATTATATTTCATATATGATTATATTTTATATATTTCATATATAAAATGCTTTAATTATTTTCTAATTTAATAAAAAAGTTTTCATTACAAACTATATTACTGACAACAACTTGAGTGAAAAGTAGAATGTTTGAATTTCAGAGTTGGTTATTTGGTTAGTGCACTTGAGCTCGCATGGACTCCACGAGCTTGTGCAAAACTTTATGATCGATTTTAGATCAAATCCATTGGAGTATAATCTGAACACATGCCTTGATAGAAGAGATTAGTCATGAGGAACATCTGCTTACATTTATATAGGGACCTAGAAATAGTGCAGAATCTTGAATATATATATATATATATTGATGGATGGGGTAGAGCTCTGACATGTTGTGCGTAATAACGGTTTTAATTGTTCACCTACTGCGACCTACATGGTGGGTTTAACTGACAAAATCCAAACTGAGTATGGATAAATAATTATAAAGCAGATATTAAAAATTGAAACACACATGAGCATACATGAAAACAAGTGCACAGCCCACGCAGTGAAAACACACCATTGTTGGCATAGAGTCATGCAAATTTAATGGTGATTCCACTGAATATATTCAAACATCACTGGTGACAGATGGACTGAAGCAACAAAAAAAAAGATAACAGCAAAGTTAAATTGCGAAAACTGTGTTTAGAATTTTGTCTAAACACAGAAATAAGTGACTAGTTGGCCAATTTACTGTACCATATTCCCTCCAGAAGCATACTCATCTATATTACACACATAGAAACAAATAACTGGCTTACTGTCATCCCTAATTTCTTCACAATGTGCCGGAAAAACTCGTCCATGTGCTTTCCCTCAATGTAGCCATGATCTGCCGTGATAAAAACACACCATTTTTACGCTTCTCCACACACAGGACATTTCGTTATCCTGAACCAGGGCATGATGATATGAGGTTTAGAGAGTAGGCTTACCATTTGGATCGAACAAACCCCACACGTGCAGAAAAGCAGCAGCACTGTCCATTGTGCTGAGAGTGAGAGATGTAGAGTAAGTGAACAGGTGAGCTCCAACAGGTGACTGAGAGCGCTGCTCAGACCAAATGAGTGGACTCCCGAGCGTGCCCTTTTTCACTGGCTCTAAGTCCACCTCCGCTCTCTGGGGGAGGGAGCAACTGCTCATCAATTATCTCACCCACACATAATGAGGCTGATCCGAGACAACACGCAATCACTGGGGACGCCAGTACACGGGCATGTGGGTATTACTGGGAAAAAGGTCAGGATGCTAGACGGAATGAAAGAGATGCAGCTGCAGAAAGAAAACGGACCAAGTGTGTTTGGTAATAAGCCCTTTCAAAAAAAAAAAAAAAAAAATTAAGGAAAACAAACGTGTACAAAAAGGGTTGGTATTTATTTTAAGCAATTGTAATAGTTACTGTTATTTAAATGAGCTCTGCTGAAGCTCCTGAGTGGTGAAGGATGCCATACTGTTTCTCCCCTGTCAATCACGCAAAACTGGCTAATCATGGGCATCTCATGAGCTAATGTATGAGGAAGAGGGCAGATAGTGCTCTCCTCCGAGCGTGTTAGACTGCCCTGTGATGAAACATAAGCAAACATGCAGTTGGCTCGCTTCACGTGTCTCAGAGGAAGCACGTGTTAACTTTCATCCTCTCTGGAAGGTAAGAGAGAGCTGGCTGATGGGAGGGAAGTGACCAAATTAGGGAGAAAAACGTGAAAAGGGTGAAAAGGATTAGAGTGAAAAGGGCTCTGCTGGTCTAAATAAACTCTATATTCTGGAATATAATGTTAATTTAAGCTAAACTGAATTAACTAATTCATTCACCCTCAGTAAGTGGTTTTCTCCTGGTCATGGTCGCAGTGGATCCGGAGCCTATCCCGGCAACACTGGGTGTGAGATGGGAATATGCCCTGAATATGCCATTCACACACTCATTCATGCCTAGGTGCAATTTACAATCGCCAATCCACTAGCAGTGCTCCTGCTGAAATAAATGCGCACCTAGACCACATCTAAACCCCTGGTCTAGGCTGAAGTGTGAGACTTAGCTACATACAGCTAAATCTCACACTACATACAGTACAGGTAGGCATTAAGTATTACAAAAAAAAAAAAATAAAACACATTCACAATACTTGAAGACAAAACAGCTTGAAGATACACAAGATGTATCATGATGTATAATTTTGATGAGGTTTTGCTAACAAGTGCCAAAGGGTCAGTATATTAGGTTCAGAGATTTCTGTCCAGCATTTATAAAAATGAAAGTATTTTAGAAAGAAAAGGAGGGAAAAAATGAAACATTTTTTTAATGTTCAGTCAGCCGAGTATTTTTACAGTGTGCAACAAAGAAGTAATAAATGTGATGATGTATGATGATGATGTTTAGAAAAGTGTATCGATACTATATAACAATAATGATGTACATGTACAGATGCCTAACATGTACAGCATCTGTTAAAGGACACTCCAAAATTTTGCAGGGGAAAAAAAAAATATATATATATATTTTCAACTGGTACAAATATACAAATAGTCATATTTATAGACATATTTAAAAAATCCAAAACAAAACCAAAGATGATGTCTAAAAACAATATATCAAAATATATTTAGATATTCCCTTTTTAAAGAACATGTATGTATTAGGTATAATCCATCACCACAGAGAATGAATAAAATAAAATATACCATTATACAAGGAAAACAATGAAATCAATGAAACAAGTGAATGAATATAAAAGATCTAGTTTAAAATCTATGTATCAAGTCATGCTTGCATTGTTCAGTCTTCACTATAAGTTTTGTTGCATGTTGCTGTTTACTCTGTGAAAATTAATAAATGTGAAAATTACAGTAACCTATTACATCACTTTAACTGTTATACAGGAAAAAGCACATTTTTTGACTCAGAATGTGATTTCTTTTGTGTGTTTAAGGTGTTTTTTGATCTCTTGCATTAGATTCAAACCTGCAATCTCTTCACGATACACCATGCACCATGTGGAGGTTTCATAAAGCAGACCAGAAACCTACATTTCACTAGATTTGAGTGTTTATGTTATACATTTACATTGATACGTGACTTGTTTTTGTTTGTTGTTTATTTATTTATTTTTGTAATTTCATCCCATTTTCTTCCCAAATTGTTCTTGCCAGTTCGCACCCACTAGCTACCAGACAGCTAGCAGTACCCTCCTTCCTCTGAGATACTGAAGCCTGCTGCTCATGCTGCTTCACATTAACACACTCGGAGGAAAGTGCTATCTGCCCTCTTCCACATACATGAGCTCACAGACACCCTCTATTGGCTAGCGTCACTATGAGTGACAGGGGAGAGAGAGTATGTCCCTCCTACCTAAGGAGCAAGGCTAATTTTACTCTCTTGGCTCCTGGTCATCGTTGGGATTCAAACATGCGATCTCTGTGACGATAAAGCGAACACTTTTTTTTTTTGCTGCACTTAGAAACTTTCGGCTGTTTATTTGATTTAGATTTTATTTGAAATCTGCTCTCTGTGATGATACAGCGAACACTTTTCTGTTGCGCTTCTCAGAAACCTCCTGCTGTTTATTTGATTTTTGGAGAAAACTGACGTATCATTGTATCATTAAAGCCCTGTTTAGCTACAACTAGTGTTTAATATTTGACTATATATTATCATATTGGATGATATTATCATATATTAAATTTAGAATTGCTAACAGTGACAAGACACTCATATAAGTCGGGCTCTAATTTTAATATCCACATGGCCAGCCATGTGACAAGCAGCAAGCTGTTGATGCAATGTATAAATGAAATGCTAATGTTACTGAATAAATCATTTCATCTGTTACACAACAGACTGTGTGAGGAAGACAACAACAACAAGAAAAAAAACAGTGAAAGAAAAATAAAAAATGACTATAATAATGTCCATTACAGTCACTCATGTGACAGTTATAAAAAGTCCTGCTCATTATGCACAAGGAGATTTCAGCTTTTCCGAAAAGTTTGCACATCTGTGTTGTTGCTTGGAGGACGGCTCATAATTACAGCAGGCTGAGGAGCTTGTCTAATCCTGATTATTAGCAGATCAATGACAACGAGCCTGCCACCACGCCTTTCTATCTTTAGCCACTTTGAAATAATGGTCAGTTGTTTTTTTCTGTAATTTTTTTTTAATTTGAGGAAAGATCTGATTAGCTAGGTGTTTATGTCACACTGTAGTCATGGTTGGTGTGGTGTTTACTCTACATTTCTCTTCTGACTGATTTGGTGTTTATTCAAAACTGTTGTCTTGTTTTTTTTTTTTTTTTTTTTATTTTTAATTTTACACTATGGTCCTGTTGGTTTGGTGTTTATTCTACAACTATGTCCTGGTTGGTTTGTTGTTTATTCTAAAGTGTAATCCTAATTTCTTTGGTGTTTATGTGGTCCTGGTTTGCTTGGTTTACAAATTATACTTATAAATTATTTACAAATTATTATTCTAAACTGATGTCTTGTTTTTTTTTTTTTAATTTTATTGTACACTGTGGTCCTGTTGGTTTGATGTTTATTCTATATTTCTCACCTGGATGGTTTGGTGCTTATTCTACATTTTTCTCCTGGTTGGTTTAGTGTCTGGTGTACACTGTTGTCCTTTTTGTTTTGGTGTTTATTCTACAGTTATGTCCTGGTTGGTTTAGTGTCTGGTGTACACTGTTGTCCTTTTTGTTTTGGTGTTTATTCTACAGTTATGTCCTGGTTGGTTTAGTGTCTGGTGTACACTGTTGTCCTTTTTGTTTTGGTGTTTTTTCTACAGTTACGTCCTGGTTGGTTTGGTGTTTGGTGTACACTTGTCCCTTCTGGTTTGGTGTTTATTATATTTTATATTTCTGGTGATAACTGTAGTCATAATTGAAGAAGTGTAGCCATAATTTACTTGGTGTTTATTCGATACTGCTGTTCTGGTTGGTTTGGTGTTTGTTCTAATTTGTTACTTTGGTGTTTGGTCTACACTATTTTTCTCTTTGGTTTGGTGTTTATTCTACATTCCTGTCCTAGTTTGTTTGGTGTTCTTTCCTATCCTGATTATATGGGTGTTTTTTCTACATTTTTCTCCTCTAGTTTGGTTTTTGGTGTTTATTGTACAGTATTGTTCTTTTTGGTTTGTTTTTTGTTCTATGCTGTCGTTGGTGTTTGGCTTAAACTGTTGCCTTGTTCAGTTTTGTGTTTAATTTAAGTTGTCGCCTGTTGTCCACCATCATCTTGCTTGCTTTGGGGTTTAATCTCAACTGCTATCCTGGTTGGTTTAATGTTTATTTTCCTCTGTTGTCCTCTTCGGTATGGTGTGATTTACTATCGCCCTTCTTGATTTTGGTGCTTATTCTAAAATTATTCAAAAATTATGATTGCATGGTGTTTATTCTAAGCTGGCATCCTGGGTGGTTTGGTGTTTATTGTATACTAATGTTCTGGGCTGAGTTTCCGAAAAGCATTGCAAAATTCAGATCATCATAACTGGGAGAGAAAGTATTCAGTGTGATGCTCGCTCTACCATTTAATGGTGATCTTTCTGCTGTGGCGCTTTTGGGAAACTCGACCCTTGCTGCTTTGGCTTTTATTCCACACTCTCGTCCTCGCTGCTTGAGAGTTCCTCTTGTGTCGGGTCTGTGTGTTGAAGTGCAGCAGAAGACTGGAGCTGCATGTCAGTGCTGCTGGGATCCAGAGTTTCAGGAGATGAAGTAGAGTCTGTAGGAGTCAGAAGGTCAACTGCAAACAACACACACACACAGCAAATTAAGTACCAGTTCAATGCCACTAAGTATCAACTTACTGATCTTTATAACATATCAGTAATAAGTCTAAATTATTTTATGAAATTCAAAATTTGTGTTCTTTTATTTAATTTACAAATATACTCAATTTCTTTCAATTACAGTGATGCCATATATGATGTATTTAAATGTTAACATTTGTTAATTTGTTATAAAATTGTTGTTTTACTTGTTATATTATTGTTAATTTGTTTACAGACCTAACTTTGACTTGAACGCACAGAAGACTGCATTATCTTCACTACTAAAATTTTATTTTTATTTATGCTAGTGAAGAATGATGAAATAATTTTATAAATCGTAAGATTTTCAAACATGATTTAAAAAAAAACAAAAAAAAAACAGAGGGTCTGTGTCCAGAAACCAGCTAATCCAGTTTGTTGGGGATTCACAGATAATGTAGAAATAACACGCTTGCATACTTATAAAGATATAAGTACCACAGTCTGTGGCTAATAGAATGAGCTCATAAGATAAATATCTCAGTATAGTAAAGCTGAGATGAGTTCACTTGGTGAATGTGATGGGTCAGACCTTGTGCAGGCAGGGACACGGTGCGTTGTCGATCATCTTTCTCTTCAGCAGCACTGGTGGAGCTGACGGTGTGAAGGGAGGCGCAGCGTTGCCCTGCTGCTGCAGCGTGTGATGGCTGTGTGGGTGAGTCTGGCTCAAACACACTGCCCTCTGCTGCAAGATCCAGCACTGAGAGACAGCAACAACATCATCACTGAGACATGAATGAATGAATGAATGAATGAATGAATGAAAGCCTTTATTGTCATTGTATATCTCTCTGTACAATGAAATTAGGAGCACTGCTTCTGACTGGTGTTATAAAAACAAACATATAACGTTAGACAATAAATAAGACTATAAAGTGAGTATACCGTGTAGTATAAAAGTATGTATGTATGTACAGCAAGTATACAGTATAAAGTATATACAGCAGGTGACTAAGCCATAATATTGCACATTGAACATTCAGAACATTCTGAATAAGTGACCAGTGATAGTATTGTACATTACCCTCTACACTGGTGTAAACAGTTCAGTAAAGACACACAGAGTACAGATTGAAATGGAATAAATGACCGTAGTTGAGTAAATGACCAGAGATAGTAATTGCACATTTACATTCTACGTTTAGTGCATTGAGTTTAGAGTGATAAATAAAATGACCAGTATTGCACATTGACATTCTACATATGATATATGTACATCTCCAAAAAAAAAAAAAAAAACATTCGTACACAGGCTTAAAGCACTGACATTAACTAGAATTTATGCCGTATTGTGTACATTTTGTTAATCATTCAGGAACCCAAAAGTAAAGATTGTCTATCAGAGACAAGATAAGCAACTTCTTAGTGATTTTTTGTTAGTCTTGTGTATGTTATCTAACAAACACTGCTTTATAATCCTAAAAATCTCAAAAAGAAACTTTCACTGTGTTCAAACTGTGTTCAAATAAAGTTTTCAACAAGTACTTGGTGACTTCCCCTATCCATGAGAAGTGCATATCTACTACATCCCACAAACGGCCACTTGCAGCACGAAGTCATGTACTTATAGGAGTGTTATTTATTTATTTAAATTTATTTATTTATTTATTTAAATTTATTTAAAGGGCACTTGTCCTTATCAATAAGAAATAATGTGGATGAAATGATTTTCTGTGCTAAATTGTTCAGTAAATTCCCTTAAATAATGTGAAGTCATACTGACTTGCTAATTACCTAGCTAGCTGTAAAACATGCTAACTATCTGCTGGGCCAATTATCTACTGTAGCTTGCTAACTAGATAGCAAATAATTAAGTTACATCAGCTTTCATGTATAAATACTAAAATAAAAAATAATTTGACGAACAATTTGAGCATAATCAAAGTGTATATTTTATTTTAGAATAAGTATTTTATCATCCCTATTATGTCCATGACTACCATGCTGACTAGTTAGCTTGCTAACTATCTCAGTGCAACCTAGCTATCAGAAATGTTAAGTAATTGAATGTTTTTCCTGGCTTGAAAAAGAATAAGCCTCTGAATGCAATGCTTTCTGTTTTATTTCTAAAGTCTACACTGACGTTTACTCGACTCTTTAAAGGCTCAACTAACAAACTTCACTTGAGCTGATAATGGAATAAAATGACCTTTAAGATGTCCACATAATAAGTGTAATGATAATAATCTGTAAAAATGTCAGAAACCTATAATAGTGGTGAAGCTTTCTGTGTGGACAGGTTTATTTAATGTTTATGGAAGGAGTCTCCAGTGTCAGCGCTTTGTAAAAGTCAGAGATAAAGCTGTAACTTTAAGTTTTTTGCCATAGGAAGGCCCTCAGGATGGCGGAGTTTGCACTTTGAGTTGCTTATTAACTTCAAGAGGAAGTGAGAGAACAGCTGTGTATAATATACTGTATATGCTATAACATCAGTGACAACAGAAGCTTGTTTTGAATGTTGTACAACACTAAGTAAATATGCCATGCCATGTAATCACTGGCCGATTTCTGTGGAATAAGAGGAATAAAACACTCCAGGATGTGTTGCACTAGGAAAATAATCACCTTTGTGTTTTATTCCTTACTTATTACTGATAAACTGGAAGACAAATGAAGAGAAAAACATTTGTTTATTAAAAGTTACCTATAGGAGGTGAGCCAGGAGAGACACATATATGTTCCTCTTTCGATGACTCCTCTTTCTGGTGTTGAGCCGTTGCAGATTGTTTGGTGGAGGAGACAGCACCGAGGTGACCTGAGACATCATCTAAGAAGCCAGAAAGCAGATTAAATAAGTATCTAGTCGCAGGAAGTCTAGCAGACTGGACTCGTGTTATAATTTTGAAGATAATTCCATTACAGGAGCTTCAACATTTCTACTGAATGGTGGGAGAGTGTGAAATTCATATCACAGCCGTGTTAAAATGAATAAAGATCACATGACAAATGGTGGATCCTGGAGGTTACGACTGGTATAAATCGCAGGTGAAAAGATGTTTCAGGACAAGAATGTAAGTGGATGATGAGTACTTATTTCAGTCGACTTCCTTTGGGTGTAGACATTAATAGACAAGTCCAGCTCCTGAGATTTACTACTACTAAACTTTTCAGAATGACTTGGATAACTGAAAATCCTCACAAACAAATGTAAATAAGTAGCTCAAGAAATAATACATGGCAATCACACAGCCATGGCTACTAAATTCACAACACACCTTTGCTTTACTAGGCAAAAATCGGATTTGTGGTTCGACTGAAAATTAACACAATTTGTACACAATTTTCCCCTTATTGCAAATATGTTCAATCATTCAAGACATGGTTAGTGTCTGACGTTTGACTCCTAAGTTCTGGAGCTGCATTTATTCAAAATGATTTTAGTTATGCAGTTTGTACAATGTTAAATTGGTAGCTACATATGTACAGTACTGTGCTCAAGTGTTAGGCACATGCAAAGAAATGCTGTAGAGCAAAGATGCCATCAAAAATAATGAAATTAAATGTTTCTACATAAAAAAATACTATAAAGAGCAGTAAACAGTAAGTCAATATTTAGCGTGACAATCCTTTTTTTTTGTACCTGAAACTACTACTTAAAAAAAAAAAAATAGTATTCTCAGGTGCAGTGTGTGCAGTTTTATAAGGAAATGAGCTGTAAGTGTTACTGAGCATCTTGCAGAAGCAGCCACAGTTCTTCTGGAGACTTTGACTGTCGACTCGCTTCTTATTTCTGCAGTGAAACCCAGCAGCCTTCATTATGTTTTTGTCTGAAAAGTGTCTCTTATGGAATCTGCTGCTTTCTTTACTGACATACAAACATTTTTCTGTAACATTTAATTTTGTGCTGGAAAACTAATGTTTGGAATCTAAAATGTTTTTGTACTGAATCAATAATGTAGAAGTCAGAAAATAAAAATCTATAACAAAGTTTGTACTAAAAAAAATAGGGTGCCTAAGACTTTTGCACAGTACTGTATATTTCCCTTACTGATTAGCCCATTGGACTTGTAGCAATAATGCACATTGAAAGAAGCAAAATTTCAGACATTTGAGACATGAAGCATGTCGTGTCTGAATGTCTGTTTGGAGAAAGAGGGAACTTTTCTATGCTAGAATTTTTCTATGATGTATAACAGCTAATCTATTGTACCTTATGGTAACGTAATAATACTCCGCCACTTTCACTTTTAATAATTTTATTATGATTATAATACACATATACACATCACACCTAAGAGTAAATACTGGTTTTCTACTTTTGATCATGACTGTGGTACTTATCCTAAACGTTATATCACTCTTACACCACAGCGCTGTTGAATTCTCTTTTCTGATTGGTCAGAAGGTGTTGTTTAATTTTCAGCAGCTCTTATACTGGATTCCAGCTGCCAATCAAATTACAGGTTTATAGCAATGAACATGTTTTGATATTTTATTGCCTCTGTAGTAAAAATTTACACAGGGACTTGTATGACACAATCTAAGGTTAATAATAAAAAAACTCGTTTACAATGTGCTGAAAAACCTATAATCGTTTATAAGTATTCTTCTAAAACAAATTCTTATAAAATAAAACATACCATTGGCAAATTGCTGTGGTGTAAGTGGAATAAAACGCTTTGGTGTTCAGTGTTATTGGAATATAATTAACTCGATAATTATTTTCCTATATAACCCTATAATGCAAAGTGGTTTATTTCTTACACAGCAACCATGGAATAATTATGGTTTGTTGGCCATTGTTTTTGTTTGTGCCTGATTTTCTGGAGGATTATTTTTGGGCAGATATTACTCTAAATACCAATAACTTTCCCTTCTAGTGCTTGAACTTGTAGAGAAAACTCTTTAGGGTTATACCACAGATCTAGCACCTTCACTTACTACTACTAAAATGACCTGGAAAACATAAAACCTTTATACGCTAGTGTTCAGAACTCACTGGCAGATGTGCTGGAGCTGCTCAGGGGGCTGCGAGGAAGGTGCTCCTGGCTCAGGTGGTGCTCTGGGTGGCTGCTCGGAGTGGATTTGTGGTTGCTGGATGGTGGGCTGAGTGAGGCTTTGAGGCCAGTGTGTGCTGCTGGAAGGGTTTGTTTGGCTGGAGGTGTGTGGACAGAAGCAGGAGCAGTCGGTTTCAGGAGAAGGGGAGAAGGAGAGGGAGATTTAGACGCAGCATCCTGGTGGTGCTCTTTCTGCGCTGGCTTCTCTACAGCCGCACTGTCGCCATCAGCTGGGGAGAAAAGGAAACGCAACAACATACGGATTCAGTTGGGTGTAAAAGCAGAATGTGCATTTGCGCTGACCTGAAGGTGTTACAAACACACTAACCGTGATTGGATTCGGCTTTGTTCGCAGATGAGGATTCACTTGCCTGTGGGATGAATAAAAAGACAAAATGAACTTCATAGAATTAAAATAAACACTAATATGAGACAATAACATGAGAAAATGAGTGGAAATACATCCAAATCCAGACTATCCAAATCATTTTCTGAAGGCCTTGTTTAACTCACTTTCTCTTTCATCTTCTCCTGTTTTGCCCTCAGCTGTGCCAGAAAGTCGTTCCCCATCACCTGCACCCCTCGGATTCGCCCCCCGTGTGGCCCCTCCCGCTTCTTACCCTCCTCCGCATGACCTTTACTCTCAGAGGTCATGGCTGTATCTACAGGTTCACATGGTTCAACTTTCTCCGCTATCTGAGTCTTGATTGGTTCTTGAGTGTGTTCGAGGACGGGGCTTTTCACTGCAGGCTTTGTGGATTCGACGTTTTCAGATTCAGTGGTAGGTGGCATGGTGGCATTTGTTGGTGCAGGAGTGGGAGTGGGTGTGGGTGTGGGTGTGGGTGTGTGTGGGCTGGTGGGCGGGGATTTCATGGAGGTGCGTGATTTAATGAGGTTGAAGAAGCCACTCATGCGAGATTCCCGCTTCCTCTCCCCTTCTGGACCTGCGTCTTTTATAAAGGAAAGCCTGAGAGAGAAGAATATATATATATTATATATTATATTATATTATATTATATAATATATTCTATATATTAAGACAACTGCTACAGAAATAAAAATTCACTGCTAATGCCAGCTAACTAGCATGGAATAACTTGACATGACTTCGGAGAGAATTTTTTTTCTGTCATCTTCATCAATATTCAGAACTGTCAGTATGTTAGGCAGCAAGCTAAAACAACTTCACTTCTTCTGAAGCAAATCCCTAAAATGTTCATAATCTTCACTGCTGACCTAAACTAACTTCACTGCTAACTTAAACTACCTTGACAAGATTTCAGAAATTTAAAGTAATGTTCATTAACAGCCAAAAAACATCACTGCTAACTCTAGCTAGCTGGTCAATAAGAGCTAACCTGGTAGAATTTCTGTGTTCATAATTTTTTACCAGCAATGCTAACTAGCTTGCTAACACAAGCTAACCTGACAATAACTGAGAAAACATCTAGTACAATCATAAAACTACTTTTGAGGCAAAGCTGAATACTTATAGACATCTGAAAGATGAGTCTTTGAGTTAATATATAAAAGACACACCCATATGTCCTACTCAAAGACACACCCATACGTCCCACACAAAGACACACCCATACGTCGCACTCAAAGACACACCCATACGTCCCACTCAAAGACACACCCATACGTCCCACTCAAAGACACACCCATATGTCCTACTCAAAGACACACCCATATGTCCCACTCAAAGACACACCCATATGTCCTACTCAAAGACACACCCATATGTCCTACTCAAAGACACACCCATATGCCCCACTCAAAGACACACCCATACGTCCTACTCAAAGACACACCCATACGTCCTACTCAAAGACACACCCATACGTCCTACTCAAAGACACACCCATACGTCCCACACAAAGACACACCCATGCGTCCTACTCAAAGACACACCCATACGTCCTACTCAAAGACACACCCATACGTCCTACTCAAAGACACACCCATACATCCCACTCAAAGACACACCCATAGGTCCCAATCAAAGACACACCCATATGTCCCACTCAAACACACATTTACAGTATATGTCCCACTCAAAGACACACCCATATGTCCTACTCAAAGACACACCCATATGTCCTACTCAAAGACACACCCATACGTCCCACACAAAGACACACCCATACGTCCTACTCAAAGACACACCCATACGTCCTACACAAAAACACACTCATATGTCCCACTCAAAGACACACCCACATGTCCCACTCAAAGACACACCCATACGTCCCACTCAAAGACACACCCATACATCCCACTCAAAGACACACCCATACGTCTTACTCAAAGACATCTATATGTCCCACTTAAAGACACATTTACAGTATATGTCCTACTCAAAGACACACCCATACGTCCCACTCAAAGACACGCCTACTGCATATGTCCTACACAAAGACAAGTCCATACGTCCTGCTTGAACTTTCTTATACTGTGAGCACTAATACGGTTAATTTATAAACATCTGAAAAACAACAAAAGGACAAAAATGTCTCACTTGGTGCCAATCTTTGTGACTTTTTTGGCAAAGAAATCCTCCAGGCCCTCATCCACTTTCCCAACAAACTCTGTCTGCTCCATGTCTGCTGAAGGAGCGCTCTAAAAAAGTGGAAACCAGAATAAGAACACGGCACTACTAAAAAGGACCAACAACAAAAAGAATGTGTGTGTCAGTGAGTGTGCATGTGTGTGTGTGTACGGGCTATGCAACTCTCACAGCTGCTTTTCTCGGTTTGGTGTTGGTCTTCTTCCTGCGTGGGCGAAGTTTGGTTATGTGCTGCAGTTTGGGGCTCTCTGTTTCTGGTAGATCAATGAAACACACACTCTCGGGCCTCTCTAACTCCGCCTCCACAGGTTCAGGGGGTGGAGGACGGGGCGGATCTTCCATGTGGATGGGCACATGTTCCAGTGCTTTATCCAAATCAAACTCCAGCTCTGACGGCCAAACAGACAAAAAAATAAACAAAAACCAAACTAAACTATAGTAGAATAACGCCATACAAATGAATGATCCATTTGATAGTGTAATAAACCATGAATTTTCAGTAAAATTCCTGAAATGAATGACAGGCGTAAATTAGTTGACAATTTATTGTGTACAGTTCCACACCCTACCAAAGGCCACGGAGATGGGACGCACCATCCGGAACAGGATGCTCTGCCTCTTGGAGGTTGGAGACAGCTTCATTAAAAAAAACAAACAAAAAAAACCAACAACAAACAACTTAAAAGCTATCTATTCTTAAAAGGTAACAGTACCACGCATCACTAAAGAGAACGGGGAATGTGTGTACCAGCAGGTCAGATGAAGGTGGTGGCAGGTTCTCTGGCTCCAGCTGCCCCTCCTCCAGAACCTCAGTCTCCTCCGAATCATGATGGATCAGCGGCTGGCTACGCCTACTCAGATGCTCCGCCTACAAATATACACAACAAACCATTTGAGTTAAAGCATTTGAGTCAAGCCAAGCTGAATTAAAAGGTGATCTAATGAAGCACGATTGATGATAAAGTGTTCAACAGTCCATTATATACAATTAAATTAACATAAATTTTTTGCACCAACATTGCGGCTGAAAAAATGGAGGGAAAAAAGGCTGAATATGAATTTAAGTGGCATTTAAGATGGGCATCCAGTGATTCTGTCAACTGCATAAGAAGGAATTAATTCGTAAACTGTTCACGAAGCATTTACACAAGAAACGTGGTATTTTAGGAAAATCCAGTTCATTTGGAAAAAGAGTCTATTTCTCAAATGTGAACTTTGGTTGATCAGCTTCAAAACGAATAACTGGTGATGAGTTACTGCAATTATATATACAGATTATGCTGTCAAGTTGAAATCTCATATTTATTTATATTAAAAGCCAATTTTTGTCCTTTTCAGCATTTCATGGTGTTCTGTGAGTGTGGCTACATGTAAATCAGCTGTGCCAAAGCACATGGATATTCGATGAACTTAAAGAAAATCAGTGTTAATGAAATGTTTGTGAATCTGGCAGGAATTTTTAGTTTGGTTTAGCCACAAAAATATTTACACACAAGTTTACTAAAAGACTGATTAAAAATGAGGCCCAGAATGAATCAGAATGTGAATACGTCTTGGCGTCTGTACCTTTAGAGGATGTTTTGATGAGAATGTGGTAAAGTTACGAGCAAGGAGGCACTTGCCTAAAATTAGTTTGAATTACCGAGTGCTGAGTTTAGTATGTAAACCATTCACACGGAATCTGAAATCAGAATGAATTCATTCAGACTTACGAACATCTCTGCATGTAAAACAGCCTGTTTGTGTGTGTTTCAAAGTTTGTGAAAGTATGTACTAACCAGTGTGTGCTGAGAGCGAGAGAGAGACTCTAAGATCTCATCAATGATGCGGTCGGACAGGAACGAGGCCATGCTGAGCTTTACTTCACTGAGACAGACAGACAGAACAAACCCAACATTATGATTTTAATATTCACAATTATTCCAACACTGATCAGAATGAAGAATTCAAATTTAGCATCAGAATTCAGAATCAAGAATCAAAGTCAGAATGAAGAATTCGAATCAGAATTTAAAAATCAGTTTCAGAATTTAGAAACAGAATTCAGTTTCAGGAATCAGAAATCAGTATCAGAATTCAGAATCAGGAATCAAAGGCAGAATGACTAATTAGAATCAGAATTTAAAAATCAGTTTTAGAATTTAGAAACAGAATTCAGTTTCAGGAATCAGAAATCAGTATCAGAATTCAGAATCACGAATCAAAGTCAGAATGAAGAATTCGAATCAGAATTTAAAAATCAGTTTCAGAATTTAGAAACAGAATTCAGTTTCAGGAATCAAAAATCAGTATCAGAATTCAGAATCAAGAACCAAAGTCAGAATGAAGACTTAGAATCAGAATTTAAAAATCAGTTTTAGAATTTAGAAACAGAATTCAAATTCAGGAATCAAAAATCAGTATCAGAATTCAGAATCAAGAACCAAAGTCAGAATGAAGACTTAGAATCAGAATTTAAAAATCAGTTTTAGAATTTAGAAACAGAATTCAAATTCAGGAATCAGAAATCAGTATCAGAATTCAGAATCAAGAATCAAAGTCAGAATGAAGACTTAGAATCAGATTCAGGAACCAGAAATTAGTATCAGAATTCAGAATTAAGAATCTGGATCAGAATAAAGAATCAGCAGTATTTTGTGTGTGTGTGTGTGTGTGTGTGTGTGAGAAATACCTGATCTTGTTGATGATGTCGATGGCAGACTGCTCGAGCAGAGTGTTGGTGATGAAGGTTCGAGGCACGCTCATCTTCCCCTCGCTCACCCGCATCAGAGTCGGCCTCAGGTTCGCTGTGCGCATCACGTGAGGACACATACTCTCCGCCGTGTCCACCATCGACACCAACAAACTCTACACACACAAACAAAACACACGTACAACAGCTGATGGTACTGAACATCACTAGCACTTTGAAATGCTCTGCATGAACGTCTGTGTGTGTGTGTGTATGTGTGTGTGGTGGAGCTTAGTGTACCTGCAGCTGCTGGTTTATGACAGTGCTGACTTCTCCCGCCATCGACTGAAGTTTGTCCTGGATCGGAGCCACCCACGGGCTCTCAACCGCCTCACATACTCCTCCTCCTTCTCCACCTCCTTCTCCAGCTCCATCTTCATCTCCGCCTCTACCTCCACGCCGTGCCGAGCGCAGCTGATACATACTGGCCAGCAGCTACACAGCGACACACACAGCACCATGTGATATAACTCTGTGTATAACACACACTCATCATCATCTTCTACAACAGGTGGAACCACTTGCCTAAGCAACCGCTCTTCATCCTTCCTCCCCATCCCAATTCCCTCCTTTCCTTCATTCCCTTTATCTTTTTCCATCCAAGAAATAGTTCCTTATTTCTTTACCTTCTTCTATCCTCCCTTTCTCCCTTATTTCTTTCTCTTATTCCTTCCTTCCTATCCCTTTCTTCCTTACTTTCCCTTCTTTTTATTGTTCCTTCTTTCTTTTACTCTTTCAGTTTCCTTCCTTGCTTCCTTCTCCGTCTTTACTCTCCTCTTCCATTCTTCTGTTTTTTCTTCTGTTCTTTCTTTCTCTAATTCCTCCCTTCTCTCTCTACTACCTTCTATCATTACCTTTTCTCAAATTCTTTTCCTTCCATCCTTACTTACATCTTGCCTTTTTCTCTCTTCTCATCTCCTTCCTTCTTTTCCCTTCTACTTTCTCCTTCCCTCATTCCCTTCTTTTCCTTCATCCTTACTTTTTCTCTCTCCATTTCCCTCCATTCCCTTCTTCGTTCTCCCTGTCTCTTCTTCTATTTCTTCCATTCCTTCTTCCCCACCTTTCAACTTTCCGTTTTTTCATTCCTCCATTCCTCATTCCTTCCCTTTCTTCATTTTCTTTCCTCCTTCCATTTATCCCTTCTTCCTGATTTTCTCCTTTCTTTTTCTTCCTTTTCCTTCTTTCATTCTTCCCTTCCTTTCCTCCTTCCCTGTGTGTGTGTGTGTGTGTGTGTGTGTGTGTGTGTGTGTGAACCTCACTCTCTTCGAGTTGCGTGCGTCCTTGACGAGTCTCTCCGCTGCTCTCATGTCCTCCTGAACTCTCTCTCTCTCACTGAAGCGAAGAGAGTTTAGGTGGTCCTGCACCTTCACACATAGCCTGTCAATCATCTGCACACACACACACACACACACACACTATTCAGATGACTCTCTAGTCAACTGGTTACACACGAGGAGCCAATCGCAGACAGACATGCAAACGCACACTCGCACACACACACACACACACACACACACACACTATAACCTGTTGTGTGGTGGACGTGACAATGCCTTGCTGTAGTCTGTAGGCTTGTTCTTGTAGGTATTTCCTCGTTTCATGGTTCCTCAAGAGATACTGCTCCATCTGAAAACACACACACACACACACACACACACATGCACTAATCTGTGTAAGAATATCTGCAAACACTGGCCTATTTATCAGCAACCATATATATACCGTGGCTTGTGCCAGTGTTCAACCGTAACTCGTAAGATTATTAAGAGATTAGTAAGATTAGTAATTAGTAAGAGAAGCAATCTGATGTTTAACATGATGCTCCCACCACCATGCTTCACTGTGTAGATGGTGTTATTCATATGGCCATTTTTTGTGTAGATTTAAGACATATAATTCTAATTAAATGTATTTCAGTTTCAGGCTGTAACATTGCAAAATGTGGAAAAGTTCGGGGGGGGGGGGGGGGGGGGGGGGGCAGAGACACTTATGCAAGGCCCTGTAGGACACATATGGATGATACAAATCACAATCCAATAATAAGAGCCCTCTTGCCTTTAGATAATTAACTACTTGACTGATTGACCTCTGACCTTCATGAGGGCGTCCTCGGTTTTCTCAGGGCTGGACTTGAGAGCTTGTGCAGCATCCATGATGGGCACCGGCATGAAGCGGATAGTGTAGTTTCTGCAGGACACAAAACACTGGGTGATCAATATCTACTTACTACACACACTTACACATACACACACACATACAAATGTCAAAGAAACTCACTTCTCCAAAGCAGCTGCCACGTCCTGCAGACCCTGAGCACTGACATTATTCCTGTCCCAAATCACAGTCCTGAAACACAAATCATTGAAAATATCATGTACCACGCACAATAACATTACATCAGGCTTTGATCCTAGGTGTATGTGTGTGTGTGTGTGTTTGAGACCTGAGTTTGGTGTTGATCTGCAGGGCCTTGGCCAGCATTTTAGCCCCCATGTCTCCCATCCCATTGCCGCTGATGTCTAGGCGAGTCAGGGAGCTGTTCCCCCCCACAGCGTTCAGCACGATGGACAAATCAGCTTTCAGCTTGGAATCAGCCAGGGACAGAGAGCTGAGTGGCTACACACACACACACACACACACACCATCTTCATCATCATCATCATCATCATCAGTTGGTCAGTTCCATACACACTCAGAATACACCATAGTCTTTATAATGTACGATTATATCTTTTTTAGGTTCCTGAGATGTGTTCTGTATCTACATGGACTTGTTTTAGTCTGAGTTATTGGTGTCACTAAATATTTCCAAGTTCATGTTGTCTTTTCTTTCCACATGAACAAATTTTACAAAAAGTAATTCCTTCTTCTAGAATGAAGCCAACTACTTCTAGAAGTAAAGGCTTGGTATCAAAAAGTATTAAATGGTTTTTGGTCATGATCTTGACTCATTTTAATTTGGACTCCATCTTGCTTTGGCCTCGAGCCCCTTGACTTGATCTCGGCTTGTCCTGAACTTGGATTCGTCTTGGACGTGACAATAGCGGTCTTGACTACAGCACAAGTGCAAACCAGAAAGTGTGACAACTGTTACTGTTACTGTGGTGGTTTTGTCATGCTTTTTAAATCAACGTAGGAACTGAAAATCTTACTGAAACATGTGAGTCAGTGTTAAACGCATATCAGACATGTGATATCGTGTTATAAAAAGAGCCTCATATGTACAGATATGCAAATGAAGGCAATGAAACACTATTTTACCAAGAGAATGTGTAGATTCATAAAATCTCGATTTTCTGATGAGGGTAAAAGTGTGGAAGTGTCTTTCTATTTGTGTGATTTTTTTCCCTGTAAATAAAATATCAGTAATTTATAATTCAGTATAGAAAAACAGTTATGACCTTATAACACGTTGCTTTCAATTATATTTTGTATTCCCTGTTTGCTTCCTGTTTCCCATAGCGACAAGCACCATAGGCTAGTGTTTGTTTTGGTTTCTGTTTTAGTCCTGCCTCCGCCCTTCATCCTGTCTTTGGTTTGTTACCTAAATGTGTGCACCTATTCCGTGTTTACTGCCTGATTAATTTATCTATGTTGTATGCCCTGCTGTTTCCTGTTTTGGTGTGTCTTATGATGCACTCGTGTCCTAGTAGCTAAGTAGCTAATTCGGAGCCTTAGCATTCAGTGTTCGTGTTTCTGGTTTAGACCTTATGCCTTACACTTTTCATCTTTTTTTATCTATACTACTAGTGTAAACTAGATTGATGAAATAAGAGCAAGTTACGCAGTGGCAAACTGGAGAATAAGATTCCAGGCTCATATAAACACTTACAGATTCCTCCTCCTGGATCATAAGAACCAAACTGTTCAGCACCTGCCCCAGATTCCTGCACACACACACACACACACACACACACACAAACACACACACACACACACACACCTTGATCCTGAGACACATGCATCCAGGGATATTTTTAACATCATACACTATATTCCCTGGAAATATCATTATTAAAGCAATGCATTTTGGGGGATCTGTGTGACAGAATGATATGTGAGCCTGCGGCTCACACACTGCGAATGCTTCTCACTTGGATTTGATGTTGCTGAAGTTCTTGCCCAGAGACAGCTGTCTGATGGAGCGATTCTTAGCCAGCCACACCAGCAGAGTCGTCAGATCTGAGTCCAAACCTGCACACAAAGCATCAGCATTTAACCTTATTCAACACACTCCTGATTCTTATCACGTCAGAGAAAAGACAATAAAACACAGCTGGAAGGATAGTGTGTGTGTGTGTGTGTGTGAGTGTGTGTGTGCTGTGTTCTGACCGTTGTCTGAAATATCCAGGCTAGAGACATTGGGGATTTCAGCTATACAGCTTTCCAGAATCTGAGATCCAGCTGACCGCAGCTACACACACACACACACACACACACACACGTCAGATTTTTTATTTTATAAATTTATTTTTTATTTAGACAAGAATAAAGGAGCACAGTCATTATAATCACACTTTCTTTTTCTTTTACTTAAACACTTATTTACTTATGTACTTACCTACATACCTACTGCATACCTGCGTGCATACTTACTTATATACTAACT
Source organism: Pangasianodon hypophthalmus (assembly GCF_027358585.1). Lineage (NCBI taxonomy): Eukaryota > Metazoa > Chordata > Actinopteri > Siluriformes > Pangasiidae > Pangasianodon > Pangasianodon hypophthalmus. The sequence goes on from NC_069718.1 coordinate 7,075,026, forward strand.
TACTTACGTACTTACTTACCTACGTATGTGCTTACTTATGTACTACACACGTACATACTAACTTACTTAAGTACTTACTTACCTACGTATGTGCTTACTTATGTACCACACACGTACATACTAACTTACTTAAGTACTTACTTACCTATGTATGTGCTTACTTATGTACCACACACGTACATACTAACTTACTTAAGTACTTACTTACCTACGTATGTGCTTACTTATGTACCACACACGTATATACTAACTTACTTAAGTACTTACTTACCTACGTATGTGCTTACTTATGTACCACACACGTATATACTAACTTACTTAAGTACTTACTTACCTACGTATGTGCTTACTTATGTACCACACACGTACATACTAACTTACTTAAGTACTTACTTACCTATGTATGTGCTTACTTATGTACCACACACGTACATACTAACTTACTTAAGTACTTACTTACCTACGTATGTGCTTACTTATGTACTACACACGTACATACTAACTTACTTAAGTACTTACTTACCTACGTATGTGCTTACTTATGTACCACACACGTACATACTAACTTACTTAAGTACTTACTTACCTACGTATGTGCTTACTTATGTACCACACACGTACATACTAACTTACTTAAGTACTTACTTACCTATGTATGTGCTTACTTATGTACCACACACGTACATACTAACTTACTTAAGTACTTACTTACCTACGTATGTGCTTACTTATGTACCACACACGTATATACTAACTTACTTAAGTACTTACTTACCTACGTATGTGCTACTTATGTACCACACACGTACATACTAACTTACTTAAGTACTTACTTACCTACGTATGTGCTTACTTATGTACCACACACGTACATACTAACTTACTTAAGTACTTACTTACCTACGTATGTGCTTACTTATGTACTACACACGTACATACTAACTTACTTAAGTACTTACTTACCTACGTATGTGCTTACTTATGTACTACACACGTACATACTAACTTACTTAAGTACTTACTTACATATTACAAACTTAAGTACTAATGTATATACTTACTCTAGTACTTACATATGTGCTTACTTACGTACTATAAACCTACGTACTAATTTACTTATGTACTTACTAACATACGTACTTGCGTACTAATCTACTTATGTACCTTTGCACGTGTGTACTTACTTATGTACTTATTTACTTACCGACATACGTGTTTACTTATGTACTACATCCTTACGTACTTACTCACTTATATATATAATTATGTACTAACCTACTTATGTACTTACTTATGTACATGCTTACTTATATACTTACATACTCACTTATTTTAATAACCTTTAATGAGCTCATTATTATTTACATAATGACCCAGTATCTACAGCTCTAACTGTTATCAGTATCACAGAATGTAACATCAGCACTCTCTGATATTGTGCTTAGGCTTCATTACGCGATTAAAATGCAGTGAAGACACTTTAGAGAACACACACAGGAGTGCAGAATTATGAAATGAAGATAGTGTGAGTGTGTGTAGAATCAGGATATATTTGGCAGGTTTAAGGTGTTCCAGCTGGCCTCAAAAATCTCCTCAGCAGTCATCAGGTAATTTAGCCTGAAATAACTTCCTCAATAAAGACTCAGTTATAAAAAATAAAAAAAAAAAAAGATGCGTGTCTGGAGGATGATGGGTCAGGTTACTGTGTGTGTGCGCGTGTGTGTGTGTGTGTGTGTGTGTGTGTACCTCACAACTGCTCAGATCCAAAGAGACATCTTTTAAATTGGGATTACAGGCCAGACCCAGCAACAGAGCCCTACACACACACACACACACACACACACAAAATGAAACTTATACCCAATATAGCTGATCAGACACACACATTAGTTAATTATTAACAGATATATTAATGTTAGATTAACATTAATATTAGATTAAATGTGCAAAACATTAGACATGGATACGAAATATGTTACAGATATGTTATATACTGCTGTTTACAGATATGTAATATGTTATATACTGCAGGTAACAGATATGGAATATGTTATATACTGCTGTTTACAGATATGGAATATGTTATATACTGCTGTTTACAGATATGGAATATGTTATATACTGCAGCTTACAGATATGGAATATGTTATATACTGCTGTTTACAGATATGGAATATGTTATATACTGCAGGTTACAGATATGGAATATGTTATATACTGCAGGTTACAGATATGGAATATGTTATATACTGCAGGTTACAGATATGGAATATGTTATATACTGCAGGTTACAGATATGGAATATGTTATATACTGCTGTTTACAGATATGGAATATGTTATATACTGCTGTTTACAGATATGGAATATGTTATATACTGCTGTTTACAGATATGGAATATGTTATATACTGCAGGTTACAGATATGGAATATGTTATATACTGCAGGTTACAGATATGGAATATGTTATATACTGCAGGTTACAGATATGGAATATGTTATATACTGCAGTTTACAGATATGGAATATGTTATATACTGCTGTTTACAGATATGGAATATGTTATATACTGCTGTTTACAGATATGGAATATGTTATATACTGCTGTTTACAGATATGGAATATGTTATACACTGCTGTTTACAGATATGGAATATGTTATATACTGCAGTTTACAGATATGGAATATGTTATATACTGCTGTTTACAGATATGGAATATGTTATATACTGCTGTTTACAGATATGGAATATGTTATATACTGCAGTTTACAGATATGGAATATGTTATATACTGCAGTTTACAGATATAGAATATGTTATATACTGCTGTTTACAGATATAGAATATGTTATATACTGCTGTTTACAGATATGGAATATGTTATATACTGCTGTTTACAGATATGGAATATGTTATATACTGCTGTTTACAGATATGGAATATGTTATATACTGCAGGTTACAGATATGGAATATGTTATATACTGCAGTTTACAGATATAGAATATGTTATATACTGCAGTTTACAGATATAGAATATGTTATATACTGCTGTTTACAGATATGGAATATGTTATATACTGCTGTTTACAGATATGGAATATGTTATATACTGCTGTTTACAGATATGGAATATGTTATATACTGCAGGTTACAGATATGGAATATGTTATATACTGCAGTTTACAGATATGGAATATGTTATATACTGCAGGTAACAGATATGGAATATGTTATATACTGCAGTTTACAGATATGGAATATGTTATATACAGATATGATTATCAGGAACTGGACTCTTTTCCTTCCTAAATTTTCTTAAACAAGTTGCATATCCAACCATGTACACATCTTCAACTGCTGACTGCATGTGATACAGAAAATAAATGTCATCCTGAGGAGAAGTAAAGCCGTGTGACCAGTCCAACTTTTTTGGACAGAGGTTACACTGATAAAGATAAATTCTGCTTTTTATGGGTATTGTGTCAATTCTTTTCACACTAAAAATCTAAATGGCATAAAACCTTGAACAGTTGTAGATAAGCATCTTAAAATATAGTCTTTAGTCGATTGGTTAGTTCATTCATTCATTACTTTGTTCATTCCTTCCTCCATTCCTTGTTCTTTCCTTTGTTCCTTCATTCGTTCCTTCCTTTCCTCTGTTCCTTTGGCCGTTCCTTCACCCCTTCCTTCTTTAGTTCCTTTGTTCCATCTTTTCTTTTTCCTTCATTCCTACCTTTGTTCATTCCTTCCTTCCTTCCTTCCTTCCTTCATTCCATCCTTCCTTTCTGCCTTTCTTCATTTCTTAGTTTGTTCTTTCATTTGTTCCTTCATTCCTTGGATTCTTTCTTCCCTCCTACCTTTGTTCCTTCCCTTCTACACCTTCCTTCATTCCATCTTTCTTTCTTTTGTTCCTTCCTTCATTCCATTCATTCTTTGTTCCTTCCTGCCTTTCCTTCTTTCCCTCCTTCCTTCTTTCCTTTCCTTCCTTCCCACTTGCCTACCTTCCTACCCTTCCTCCCTTCCTTCCTTCTTTGTTCCTTCCTATGTTCCTTTATTCGAGCCTTCCTTCCAGTTCCAGGCCACAGTGGATGACTACAGTAAGAGTATTAGTAATTATCTCTCTAATCAGACACAATGCTGCTGGTAAAGTTGTTAAGGTTATGAAGTGTGTGATGTGAACACAGCGTTAAATGCTCGAGGTTTCAGGTAATTATCCTAACACTGTACTTCATCGTACTGTTTACTCTATGAAGTTGTTCCTGTTTTATGGTATTATTGTCCTGTTTGTTACGGCATGACCTCCGAGTCTCAATATTTCATCCTGCTGAATGGGAGGATAATAAAAAAGAATAGCTTTGCGTGACTCACTTGAGGGCCTCTGGAGGCAGTTTGGTGCCGGAGAGGACGATGGTGTTGAGGGCCAGGGCAGCGCTGAAGAACTGCTTAAAGGAGGAGGGCAGCTCCTTTCCTTTCCTGCAGGGAGCACACGAGATAATGACAAAGAAAAAATGAACCGCCACATTGATATCATTTACGTTTTACTGTAGAAAGCATTGTGTGTGTTTATGTGTGTATTTCTTACTTAATACTCAAGACACTCTTGGACATGTTGAGGACAGTAAGATGCTTCAGAGAGCCTCGGAGTAAAGAAGAGCAGACCTGAACAGTACAGACAGGAAGAACAGTACATTTTCAATACAATCACACATCACTCATCTAAAGGTAGAATCTGTAGTGTGCATATATACAGGGTTATACGGTAACCACCAGCTCAGTGGTGTAACATGTAGACACTAGAAAAGTTTACATGTAGGAAAGGAACAAAGTTTAAGCAGAAAAGTTTACTTTTTTTTCTTATTCTAGGAACAATTCATTACGTACAACAATTAAACAGAAACTGTACAACTTTTCCAGTTTTTACATCTTAACTAACATCTTAACTAACTGTCAAGTGGCTGGTGGTTACCGTAAAACCCTTTAAATACGCACACTTCAGTTTCTATTTTGATCACACTGACCAGCACAGGAGAACAAACAGCCTTTTTAATCACTAGTTTAATCATTATCGTTTAAATTATTTGGAACGTGTTATATTTGACAGCTCACTGTAGGTCCATTTATAGTTTGAGCTTTTCTCTTTCATCCAAAAAAGCACAATTTTTGATCATTTAACCAAAACTTTCTACAGAAAACGTAAAAAAAATGGTCACTTTTCCAGACATGATAATAAATATACCTGTCAAATGTTAGCTAAGTGAACTCAAAACATTTAACATTTACATGACAGAAAGTGCGGGCGCTGCATCTTTCAAGCGGTAAAATCAAGACGAGAGATTATTAATGTAAGATGGAGGAAGTGGGCGGGGCTTCCAGGGTGTCAGTTAATATCAGAAAACACCTGTGCAACTGTCAATCATTCCATATTCACATGGTGATTAGTTGATCTATGGTTTTACTGGGGGTGGGGGTGGGGGGGTGATCTCTCTTTTTGCATATTTTTGAAGATAACTCAAGCAGCATACTCTGATTTTAAAATGTAGAAGTGTGGATCTGTAATTCCTGCTACTGGTACGTATTCTAGTGTTTGAGGAAATTCTTTAAATCTCAGCCAGATCACTAGACATATATAAACTTTAGTACTAGACATAAATGAACTCTAAATGTTTAAACAGAGCAGCAATGTATATTTGTTTCTTTATATTTTTTCTTTATATTTGTTTCTTCAGATCATTTATAAGTTACAGGAGTGTGTGTAAAGGTGCTGTGATGGTCACTGACCAGGTCCAGAGCACAGTCACAGTTGGACAGGTCCAGAGTGTGCAGGTTGTTTGGCTGACTCAGGAAGTTCCACAGGTTCTACAGAGACACACACAATCCTGCTGCTTCATAACACACCCAATATCAGTGTGTATATGTATGTGTGTGTGTGTGTGTGTGTGTGTGTGCATACAGGCAGGTCGTCTCCCCTCAGTGTGTTTCCAGACAGGTCAAGGTGTGTAAGTGTGTTAAAGAAGGACGAGTTGGAACACAGAGACTGAGCCAGAATGTTCACACCTAAAACACACACACAATTAACAATTAACTTAAATTTGAAGAACTATGAGTGTGTGTGTGTATGTGTGTGCGCTGTGCACCTTTAGCCGAGAGGGAGTTTTTTGAGAGGTTCAGATGTTTCAGTCCAGATTGAAGTTTTCCCAGTGGGGAACTCAGAGACACAATACCTGATAAACACATCATCATTATCATCATCGTTGTCGTCATCATCGTTAATAATAATAATAATAATAATAATAATAATAATCTTTATCGTTGTCATTGCCGTCATTATTAGCATTGCCATTGTCCTCGACATCATCACTGCATCACAACATCGTAGTCATAATTGTCGTCACAGTCATCATCATCATCATTGTCATCATCGTTAATAATAATCAATAAAAATAATAATAATAATTTCAGCGTTGTCATCGCTGTCATTATTAGCATTGTCATTGTCATCACCATCGTTGTCATCATTGTCATTACAGTCATTGTCATTGTTGTCGTCATCATCGTCATCATCGTTAGTAATAATAATCAATAACAATAATCATAACAATAATAATAATAATAATAATCTTTATCATTGTCAGTGACATCATTTTTAGCATTGTCATTGTAGTCACCATCATTGTCATCGCTGACATCATGATCATCAACATCGTTGTCATCATTACTGTCATCACAGTCATTGTCATCGTTGTCGTCACTGTCGTCATCATCATCATCACCGTTATCGGCGTTGTCATCATTACTGTCATCACAGTCACTGTCTTCGTTGATGTCTTCGTCATCATCGTCGTCATCATTATTGTCATCACAGTCATTGTCATCGTTGTCGTCACTGTCGTCATCATCATCATCATCATCGTTATCGGCGTTGTAGTCATTACTGTCATCACCTTCGTTGTCGTCATTGTTGTCATCATCATCATCATCGTCGTCATCATTATTGTCATCATTGTCATTATCCCAGTCCAGAGGTATTCAAATGTTTAGGTATAGGTATGACCCCCACTTTCTGAGCCCCAGGGTTCTGAGAACTCGCGCGCCCCCTCTAATCCCTAACAAATATAGTCAACTGATATTATAAACTTATTTAATGATAGTTAAGTCAGACACACAGTGACAGATTTTATTTCACATTCACAATGAACTCTCCAAAAAAAATCTCCACTTACTGTGACAGAAAGCTAGAGCGTTGTATCAGGGTATATTTCAAGCAAAGAGTTCAAAATACCTGTACAACCATCAATCATTCTGGATTCACATGTTGATTGGCTCATCTGCTGTTTTTATTAAGTGTCTGAAACACTTTATAAATTTACTATATTTCAATTTTCTTTTTTGGCATTTTCGCTGCAATTCAATCGCAGCCCACTAGGGCATGCCTCACAGTTTGAATACCTCTGCCCTAGTCTTCACCATCATAGTCACCCTCATCATAGTCATTACCATCATTGTCATCATCGTCATCCTCATCACCATTGTCTTCAGCAGCAGCAGCATCACCTCAGTAAACCTGGATAATTTACTTCTAACCAGAATATTTACAGTCCTAATCTTAATGATGATTTTTTTCGAGTAATGTATTTATAACGCATGTGTGTGTATATAAAAATATATATATATATATATAAATAAATGTATAAAAGTATATGTTGCGAGTGAGACACCTTTGTCCTCCACTGAGTTGTTGGCCAGGTTGAGTGTGTGTAGAGCCGAGTGCGGGTTCTGGCTCAGAGCGCTGGCCAACTTCTGTGCAAAATCACTATAAATAAATAAATAAATAAATAAACAAACAAATAAACACTGTATATCTGGAGTGCACATACTGAATATATATCTTGAATAAGACAAACTTACTGGATATTTCTTATTTATAATTTATGATAAAACAAATATACAGTTATTAAGCTTGTTAGACATTTTTTCTGATTTTAAAATGTAGAAAAAGAAAAAAATGCTTGAAAAATGCAAAATTATCCACCAACGGGACACAGCTGAAAATAAGTAATCATATTTATTTATTTTAAATTTTATTTTAATTTAGATTTTATTTAGAAATATTAGATAAATGTGACTATATTAAAAGATATTTTACATCATATCTTTGTGAAGTGTACAAGTGTACACACATAAACTGATCTGAATGTACATATCTAAATGTGGACGTGTGCATGTGTGTGTGTGTATTTTTGCTTACGCTTTGAGTCCTGTGTTTTCCAGAGCCAGCTCCTCTAATCTGCTTGAACGAGCCACAACTTTCAAGATCTGATCACATAAATCTGTAGGCTAAACACACACACACACACACACACAAAAGTACATATTAGTAGAAAGAAGTAACACAGTTTCCACAAGGTAGACAGTGAGAGCACAGTGAGATCAGACGCACCAGTTTATAATCCTTGAGTGAGAGTTTAGTGAACCACTGGTTGTACTCCAGCACTGCCACGATGGCCACCAGGTCCCTGAGGATGACAACGAACAAAACACATTATAAAAACACACAACCTACAACAACATACAACAGACAACAACATACAACAGACAACAACATCATCATCGTCATTATAACCATCTTCTACACTATCATTACCATGTTCATTATCATCATCTTCATCAACTGAGATTCTGAATACTGCTTTTATACTGCATAGGCATACTTCAGACCACCACACACACACACACACACGTTCCTGATACCTGGTCTCCAGGTGGATAAAGTCCTGTAGGTTGAGCTCTGTTGTGTCTTGGGTGAGGTAGATAGTGTCCACGTCCTGGAGAACAAGAACCAGGGATGAAACCCGTAAAAGGAGGGGGAGAGAGAGAGAGAGAGAGAGAGAGAGAGAGAAAGAAAGATGTACATACCCACTGCACCTCCGCTCTGTAAGGCAGCCCCATCTGATCACACACACACCAGTACATACGAGAGAAAGCACCTGAGAGAGAGAGAGAGAGAGAGAGATCAGACTAGAATGTGTGTGTGTGTGTGCATCCAGCTGCTAAACATATTTTTACATATAACATCTATATTTTGCCTAATAGATTCTATTCTATGTTTATTTTTCTATTTTATTCATTATATTCTGCTTTTATTATATTCAGCTTTTATTAGATTCTGTTTATTATGTATCACTGTTGCACTGTGGGACAAGGCACTAAGGAAAAACACATTAATACATCGCATGTATGTAATGAATGTGACAAATAAAGAACCTTGAACCTTGTGTGTGTGTGTGTGTGTGTGTTTGTGTGTGTGTGTGTGTGTGTGTACCACAGGGTCCAGTATCAGTGGGAGGATTATTTTCCCAGAGTGCCTGTAGACTGGTTGTCCTCTCAGTGGGCTTCAGAGATAACTTCTTCATCACCCTCCTAACACACACACACACACACACACACAAGTTAACACAGACAGGGAGACAGGGAAAGGGAGAGAGAAGGAGAGAGAGAGAGACAGACAGACAGACAGACAGAGACAGACAGATAGAGATATACAGGCAGACAAACAGGTAGGCAGATAGAGAAGCGGACAGACAGACAGACAGACAGAGAGAGAGAGAGACAGAGACAGACAGGAAGGCAGACAGACAGACAGAGAGAGAGAGAGAGAGAGAGAGAGAGAGAGAGACAGAGACAGACAGGAAGGCAGACAGACAGGTGTACGTACAGTGGGTTGAGTCCGGGGCAGTGCTCCTGTATGCTGACTCCTATCTGAGCGATGACTTCATCAACCTCCTCATTAGAGCTGAGCTTCACACACAGCTGTCCTTTATCATAGTCCACCACCAACTACACACACACACACACACACACACACAAACATCAACATGCACAGCCTGTTTTCTTCCAACACACAGCTGTAGCTGGTTGTAGGTTTACTCTTACATATGCGTGTGTGTGTGTGTGTGTGTGTGTGTGTGTGTGTGTGTGTGCGCGCGCGTGTGTGAAGTAGTTTTTATCTCCTATTAGGGACCAAATGTGCATACAAACCTGGCAAAATGCCAGTTTTAACCTTGTGGGTACGTTCTTCAAGAGAGTCAAGAGTCATTTATTTGTCATTTGCACAGTTACACTGGATACACGGGGCATTGAAATGCTTGTGACGAGGCTCAGATTTAGACGTCGACAGTAAAAACACTTATTAGACATGCACAAACACGTATTCGGACATTAAGGTTGGGCTGATGTTGAACGTGATGGTAAATGAGACAGTGGTGTACAAAGGCAGAGTAAAAGTGACATGTGCTATTAAATAAGGCAGAACAGTAAATACAAGTACAATAAATAGTACATAGTAAATCTGAATAGTAAATATCTAAGTGTCCGGAAGTGTCAGTAATAAATAAAGTGTGGCAGTGCTAGATGAAGGACTACTGGCTGTTAAGTAGTCTGATGGCTTGGAGATAAAAACTGTTCTGCAGTCTGTGACCGGATGTGACGGAAGCGTCTGCCAGACGGCGGTGTCTCGAATAATGAGCAGGGTGAGTGCAGTGATATTGCGGGCCTTCCTCAAACAGCATGTTTGGTAAATGTCCCGTAAGGCCGGGAGTTTGTTTCCAGTGATGAGCTCTGATGTTCTCACCAGTCTCTGAAGAGCTTTGCGGTCGGGGGTTGTCTGGTTCCCATAACGCTACTTTTTTTTCAAAACAGAAACTGCAGCTTTTATTTACAAAATTAAAAGAGGCAACACATGTATTTTAAGTTACTGAGGTTAAGGTTAGGGATTAAGTTTAGGTCTGCTTGTCTGTCTCTGTCCCCGTCTATCTGTCTGCTTGCCCAAGGACTGACTCTTTGCCCTGTTCACACCTGGCATTAACATGCTATTAACATATATATATGTATAAAAACTGTAATAATCATTACGCGACTGTGTGGAAATTGTGTTGAATGGTAAAGCTCTCTGCTGTAGGCTAATGGATAAAGACAAAGCTATAACAGCAGAGACAAAAGCAGCTGCTTTTCATAGCTCCATAATTCATCACCGAACAGGTACTTGAGATAATAAATCACAGGACACTTCTGCCTGAAAATAAATGCAGAGGAAGACAGACGTAATAATTGTGTGTGACAGCCATTCTCCAGTGGAAATTACCTATGAGATCTGATCACAAGTGCTCACTGGAGACGCATTCATAATGCTAGCTGTGAACGGCTACGTGTCTCTGTCCGCTTGTGATCCGATCACCCAGGACGCATATTTATGCCAGATGTGAATGGGGCCTTTTCAACAGTTATTGTCAAAGTGCCGGATGTCGTTATTTTTTTGTGGATGAATTAGGGCAGACAATATAGTATGGATATTGTTATAAATTGTAGCATGATACACGTTTACTGAGATATCAGGGGTATCGTGGTATCTTTTTCTAACATTTTTAAAAAGCAGTTCCAAGCTCTGATTGACAGCAGCTGATTTACACACATTCTTTAAAATCAATGACAATTTATTTTTTAATTGTCATTTTTACACCTTTTTAATAAAAGTTGTATTTTTATTATTATAGTTATTAGATTTATATAAGTTAGAAACAAACTTTTCTCCAATTCAGTACACATTAAATATCTACCTATTAATTATATTTAATAGAATTAAATATAAACCTATCAATGTTTTCAAATGTTTGTTTATGCAGCACTGTATTGCTTGTATCAGAGAAATGTCTTCAAGTGTCATGATATCATGTTTTGTCATATTGCCCAGCACTAGGTCTGATGGCTTTAACAGTAATAAGCTGAACAGTTGAATAAAACTTGTCTATAACTGGAACTACAACTGGAACCAAATGATAGAGGATTCAAAGCACTTATATATTTGTCGTTACTGGACGAGTTACTCACACACATCTGACACCTGATAGCATAAAATAATTCAATTCCTCATTTTCCATTTTCTGACACATTTTCCACACTGAAAGTGACTTGAATACCAGATCTGCTGTGTGTTTTTGATCTCAGCTGGCCTGTGTCCTTCTTGCACAGCAGCTGTGTGTTAGGTTATGTACGAGTGTGGGCTGGAGATCACACAGCCTGAAGTTGAAACAGATGAAGAGAAACACACCTGGCCTGTCTTGCTGCTGCCCACTGCTTGGATGTCAAAGAAATTGAAGCTTTGTTCTATCTGGAAAAAAAAAAACCAAGGCAGAGTATTAGATTAGAATTAGTAACTGGTGAAGATGTTTTTGTGATACCTGATATCAAGAGAGTAAATTTTTTTTCTGACAATTTATGACTCTTATAAAACACATCTGGAAAATAGAAATGCATTTAAAAAACTGAACTCAACAATTTTTCACAAGGCTCACACACGAAGGATCTATTATTGAACCCATGAGTGGGTACACCTTCTCCTGGAAAGCTAAAGGGCAGAATGAAGACAGGATACATACATAGAGACGGTTTTGCCATTAAGAACAGTCTAATGATACAAATTTACAGACTTGCCTATTGAAAGGGTAATGAAACTCTTCCTCTTGCCCCCAAGTAACAACCATTAGAGAATACGCACCCATGATGAACAGCCTGGAAGAGACCATTGAACAGTTCTAAGCTGTACAGTTCTCCTTGCTGATGAAAAGTTAATCTTACTGACTTCACCACCCCTGTAGCTACCCCAGAGAGGAGAGTGAGCTAGGCAAACATGGCATTGGCAAGATGAATAGCAATGGCTTACCACTGCTCAGAAAATGTGCTGCGCATTAGCTCACCATCACAAACACTTTGCTCAGGATGGTGAACAAGTACAAAACGAACTGGATGTACCCCAGATCTAGACAGTGGCACATAAACGACTATGTCATCATCTGCCACCATGACATCCTCATTACCAGGGCCATGAGAGAAGCAGAGTGCTGGAGGGACCACAGGATTGTCCGCACCACTTTGAAGTTGCATATTGCTCAACACCACTGCAAAACATCCCAAGCCCCTCCATACAACCTTTTACCTTGCCAAATTCAGCAGACCCGATACCATCACATGGTCCTGACTAGCCATAACAATAAATTCTCTGCCACTGAGCTATAGGGATATGGACAGACATAGCAGTCAGTGCTTGCCCCCAAGAAATGGACCAATCAAGACTAGTTTGACAAGAACAATTGTGGACCTGCTTGTTAAAAAGAGCAAAGCATTCCTGTGAATCATTGTGAGAACTTTGAATTATCCTCAGAAAGCTAGGATGCCCACCCAAGTTTAGCATCCTCGTATGGCTGTTTCATGATGGCATGACAGGTGAGGTCTTCTCTGAGGAAGAGCCATCTGAGAAATTCAGCATCTCCAACAGTATAAAGCAAGGATACATCCCTGTTCTCCAAACAAGTGCTCCTGCATGCTGTCAAGGACCTAGACCTTGGTATCTACATAAGATACCATCTGGACAGGTTTCACAGTCGAAACCAAGATGCTGTGGAGGCTCATTACTGAAGGACTGTTTGCTGGTGACTCTGCCCTCATGGCCCACTGGGAGGGCCACCTACAGACTATTGTCAACAAGGTCTCCAAGGAATATGAACAATTTGGGTGGACAATCAGTCTTGGAAAGACAGAAGTCCTCCTCCAGCCTGCACGAAAGACAAAGCCCTGCACAGCCCTTCATCACCACTGAAGGCACCCTCCTGAATAATGTGGAAAGCTTTAAATACCTGGCCAGTGATTGATCCCTTGACAAACAGATCTCAGCAAAGATCCAGAAAGCCAGCCAGGCACATGAATATCTCTGGGCCAAAGTCCTGTAGCACAAGAACATTCCACTCCAGAGAAGCCCGAAGGTTTATAATGCTCCAGTCCTCCCCTCACTCCCATATGGCTGTGAAACCTGGACTCCACACCTCAGGCATTTCAAGCAACTGGAACAGTTCCACCTCCATTCTCAATCATGCAGATCTGCTGGCAGGACCGAATCACCAACCAGGAAGTCCTTGCCAGAACCAGCTCTGAGAGCATCAAAGCAAGGATCCTCCATGGAGGACTAGCCATGCAACTTACATGAATGAGTCCAGAATTCCCAGGCGAGAACACAGTCACCCAAAAAATAGATATGAAGACAATCGACAAATGCATATTAAATAGGTAGACCTCTAGGACTTCCTGGTGCATCCTGACCAGACAAGTAGCTGCCAAACTTGAAGAGGATTGTCAACAACGCTTACTAACATACTAGCATACTAACACAATTTGTGTTGGTTTTTTTCTTTAACTTGTCACCCGTCTGTATGGTTGAATCACATGTTCTGTAGTGTGGTGTATAATGCAGTTAACACACTAAATTTAAGCATCAACAATGTGTGTGTGTGTGTGTGTATGGGCATGTTTTTACATCTTGATTGGGACCAAATGTCTCCACAAGGAAAGGAAGGTCCTCACAGGCATAGTAAGATGTGTGTGTGTGTGTGTGTGTGTGTGTGTGTGTGTGTGTCGGTTTATCCAGCTGTTTAAACCTGGCATTGGTTCTCTTCCTGCTGCAGGTTCATGGGAAAATTCTCTAAGCCAATTACACACACACACACACACATGTACACACACACAAACACACTTAGACTAGTAGCTCTTTCCGTACTGACTGTTTCAGCTTTTAACATCAGCTGTGCTTTCATTATTAGTGAGAAATGTACTAATATAGAGCTCACGTATGACTAACATACAGACCAACCACCCACCCAACCCAAACACAGACACAGACACAGACACACACACACAATTTAAAAACAGCTGAAAAAAGAGAAGAGGGAAAAATGTGAGTGTTTGTCACAGGCTGGGAGAGAAATACAAGAAAATCTTGTGGTAAACAGGATAAAGCATGTCTAGGAATTCTCTCTCTCTCTCTCTTTCTCTCGCTCTCTCTCTCTCTCACACACACACACACAACCCCACACACACACACACACACACACACACACACACAGAAGAGCCTGATTTGATCATCAGTAGATCATCAGTATGATAGTAGAACTACATACACACACATACACACACACATTCCCACCCTTCTTTCCCTCACCTCATAGATTAAATGCTGTTGTCTTAGGTTACAGCAGCCTGATTTGATCATCAGTAGATGATAGTAGAACTATGCACACACACACACACACACACACACACACACTCCCAGCCTTCTTTCCCTCACCTCATAGATTAAATGCTGTCGCCTTAGGTTACGAGAGCCTGATTTGATCATCGGTAGATCATCAGTATGATAGTAGAACTACATACATACATACACACACACACACACACACACAGACTCACCCTAGCAGGAACTCGAGCTGACAGCAGAAATGCCCGATGTGGAGCCAGAGCCTGGTGAGACAGGGATGATAATTAGTGCAGTTATATTATATACTGTGATATTCCGCACACAATATATACAAAATGAAACACTTCAGGACATTTAGGATAATCAGTGAAGTAGTGGTGTGATGAAGCAGAAGTTGTTTAACATAACAGCATGTCCCAAAGTGTTTTATTCCTCTTATACCTCAGCGACAATTGAATTTTTTTGTCCTGAAGATTTTCCCAGAAAACTTACAAAGCACTAGCACTGGGGACTCGTGCCATAAATATTAAGCCCTATTCGGATGGGATTAGTTTTTAGGACATATGTCTGTAAAGTAATTGTTACTGCGGACATCTGCGAAATTTATCAGGATAAACGATTTCTGTAGAAATTACCAAGAAATTACCAAGGGCATGTCTTCATCGTTTACATGCTGACGGCCCATCACGGCAGCCCAGTGTGTCATATGTAACATGGTGCTGCACCTCAGTGTTTGATAATATAACATGGCAACGATGAGTATGTTGCCATGGGAACAAGTCAATAGAGATGCACAGCTCCGAGTGGAATCCCTGAATTGTAATCACTGTAGATCTGAAATCATACAATATTAGGAAAACAGAGCTTCTTTAAGTTCTTTAAGGGTTTTTTGGCTAGCTAAGCATTCTTAGCTTCCTAAAAAGGGATCTATTACAGTATTACGGCTCCCCAGAGGAAATGCTGACTCGTGAATCATATAGCAAGCTTGAGAGCAAGAAGAGTGCTAAATAAATAAAATAGAAATGATCTATTATTATTATTATTATTATTATTACAGTATAATTAAAAAGTATGATCATGATGAACTGAGGATGTGACATGAAGGAGGACATAAATCATCACACTGCTCAGTATAATAAAAACATTAATAATAAGCAGCAGGTTAAAAGACAAACCGTTATGAGGTTATTTAAATGTCTGAACTTGTTGGCCGGCTCTGTGGAAACTGTTCTCCCACTCAGAGTGTGAAAAAACCTCAGAAACGCTTCAGCTGGTTTCA